>NC_139607.1:65826921-66014171 GCF_964270895.1 Podarcis filfolensis | reverse complement strand
CTGTGAGGCAGGAGTACATAGGAGGCCAAATATATGACACCTTCCCTTTCCAGGCAATCAGGACTTATTTGCTATGTTCTGTCTCCACCATCAGATGCAATATGTCTGAGCAACAGTTGCTTTGAATTACAGGTGGGGAGAGTGCTGTTGTACACAGATTTTGCTTACAGACCTCCTATAGGAACCTGGTTGACCACTGCAAGAACAGGATGATGGGCTAGACACACTATTCTCCTGATCCAGAAGTGCTTCTCTTATGGCCAGTGATAGCCAATGATTTGTAATCATTGATGGTGTTTATCAACCAACAGTGTGTATTGGGTGTAATGAGTTCATTGTTTAATTTAGCATTGGACCTTTCTAAACCCATTGGCTGGCCAGTGTGGTTGAGATCTGTGCAATGCTGCTTGTGGATGTGCTGAATTTCAACAGACCACTTTAGCTATGCAACTTGATGAGCTTTCTGACCTCGAAAAAAAGAAGACAAGGCCTTTGCAGTTGTAATAAAGAAGTTACATTAGATAAAGTTATTTTCAATGGCTCTTTCCAAAAGATTGAGAGTCAATTATGCCAGCAGGTTCATCTTCAGGACAGCAGCACAGATGGGTATATTGTACTTGTCAAGAAGATTTAAAGATGCAATGTCAGAGGTTGATCCCAAGGCCTTCTTTTCTCCCAGCAGGATATGAATAATTTCCATTGAATTCCATGGAGTTAGTTGTATTCTGTGGTCAGGCAATTCTGGCTCTCCAGCTTCCTTGTATAGTTACAGTAACAAAATCAGAATCATTCTTGTTAAACATATATCTGGCTACACCAGCAACGTAGAAATTAAACAGGAAGGAAATGTGGTATTCTAAGTCAATTATTCTCACATGGACGGTTGAGACCCACCATGGGGAGACAGGAACTTTGCTAGAGAGTTGCCAGCAGATGACTGGACAGCTGGTTGAAAAACACTAAGGGTCTCAGGGAGGACAACAACAGTGTCCCAAGCAAAGGGAATCTTCAGTATAGCTGACTACTTCAGTAGTTATCCACCATCAAGAAAGCTTGAAATCCTACATAAGAGGAGGCTTCTGGATTACACCAATGGCCTATCTAGTCCAGCATCTTGTCCTCACAGTGGCCAAACAGATGCCTGTGGGAACTCACTGAGCAGGACCTGAGCACAAGAGCCCTCCTGTGGCTTCCAGCAACTAGTACTCAAAAGCATGACTGTCTCCACGCCTGGAGGCAGTAAATCACCATCATGGTTATTAGCCATTGGTAGCTTCTCTGAAGCACCATGTAAAGAAATTAACACAGTCGAGTCCTGTTGTTACTTCAAACAGAATAGCTTTGGTGGGTGGTATCAGGATTGGTACCACGGGATGAGGGAGGGGGCTTGTAACTCTTCCCCACTTGCACTGTGGTTACAGCAAAAATCACTCCTCCACACAGCTGTTATTTTCTCCACGTGGGAAACTGCTATGAATACTGAATTGTTACCTTTAAAGAAGCAGCAAAATATAAATGCACAGCAGGAGCACTGGGTTAAAATCAGCCAATCAGCAGGGAAGTTACCAGAAGTTCACATAGTTTCTAATACGCTTGTTTGCCTAACATGTTGTTTCAGCTATTATGTGGTCCACCCACACACTTTCATTTATTCATTTATATTCTAAAAGCCATTTTGGTTTTGATATGAAAAAAAATAAATTATAAAGGATGGTTTTGTTTTTAAATGTGAAGTTTTCGTTCCTTGCATGGGAGCTTCAGTACAACACAAAAACCACAATATCAACAGGCTAATTACAAAGCTGACATAAACATTATTTATTTTTTAAAAGTAATGTCCTAACAGTGGCCATAACAAAGAACCTAACAAACCAGCATTGTAAAACTAATTTGAACGCAGCAAACCTTAAAAATCCTTCAGCCAGTTAAAATTATTTAGGACCACAGCATATTTACTCAAAGGCCTTCTAAATCAAATGAGCCTGCAGTATCTGCTTCAAGGCATCCCCTGCATTGCCCTTCAGAGGGAATTCCTTAATTGTGGGACCACTGCCACTTTTGTGTAACACTGACAGATCCTACTGAGGAGAGCCTCTGAGCCTGATCTTCATAAGCATAGGCAGGCTGGTACAGGTGAAGATGATTTCTCAGATAACCTGGTTCCAAACTGCTTAGGGCTTTATAGGATAAACAGCAACACCTTAAACTGGGCTAAGAAGTATACTGACAACCAGTGCAATCCATATCATATTGGTGTTAACAGGCTTGATCATCCTATTTCCACCAACAGAGTGGAGAACACTGTTCCACTAGGACTTCTGAGCTGGAGTCTTCAGAGTAAAGGAGGACAATGCTGCCTCCTCGAGCTGGACAGGCACAGACCCAACAGGTTGCTCTTGCACAGAGCCTCTGATTCAGTACATCCATGTTGGATTGTCTCTGAGGACAATTCATTTTTCCACTCCAAATCCCTAGCCTCATCCCCTGAAGTTTGACCCCAGGGGCATGGCACAGGAGGAACAACAGGGTTGCACACACAATCATCCATTCCCTGGTGCAAGTCTACCTGGAATGGATCAAAATAATCAGCATAATCCAAGATCAGCCATTCTTCTACAAAAAAAAAGTAGTTTATGCTGAATAAATTGTAGATAATCTTAGTCTTCCTTCAGAATCTGAAACAGGCAGCTGCACCGAGGTTTTGATAATATTCATATATATTTAAATGCAGGGAATGAATGAATAAAAGGGTAGGTGATTGTTCAACTAATTATCCTATAGCCTTATCATTTCTTAACTCATACTGTAAAGGAGCATGATAAAAATAAACCTGTATATGGCTTCTACCTGCTAGCACACCAGAGTTCTTATTTCTTATTTTTCCCTTGCAGCTGACAAGGTTTTATAGCTATTTCCTTTCCACTTCGACATATCTTTTGAAAGCACACCCTCCGCAAAACTTCAGTAAGTTTCTGTTCTTTTATTTTCCAAGTTTTCAATTAGACAGGAATTCAAAATCCAGAAATGGTTAGATTCCCACTTATCGCTAACCCCAAGCTCAGCTTCAGCTAGCTGGAAATAGCTGGTGATTTTGTAGTCAAGCAATTTGTCTCATTTCCCCCCTTATTAAAAAATGGTATGTCATATAAGTGAAAGGGAGAAAACTAAGCTCTGTCACTCTGAAGTTCAGATGTTTGATTCCAGCACTTAACTTGTCAATAGACTATTTTTAAGATGTTAGGGAGAGAATTGTTTAACTTCTCCATCTCAATGTCTCTTTTGAATCTTGTACTTTTATGGATATAAACACTTGGAACACATAAGCAGTTAAGACTCCACACTTTCAAGCAAAGGTAAAGAGTCCCTGGTGTTTAGCTCTTCCGATTGTCAACAATTAATAGCTTTGGCTAATGCTATTGGCTATCTCTTTTCATTTGAGCCAACTCCAATTCACTCCCGATACTGATTATCAAAATGGTCGGCTTTCTTTAAATTAGTACTGAGTGCCATAATAAGGGTAGCCAATGTCTTTGACAAAAAGCAATATATCCTATTCAGAAAAGAATGCAGGCAATGTTATGAGTCAGTAATGTGGTCCTCCCAGGCACAGAATATTCAAAATCTGGATTCAAATCCCATCTCATGACTACCTGAAATCTGTAAATGGGACTTTTAGGTAAATTGCATCCACTGCAGGACCAACCCAATGCTAGAACAGTGTGAACCACAGATTTGTCAAGAGCTTTATAACTCTAACTGGAGTGTTCCTTGCATATGTATGCATCTTCATGATCAGAGACTGTTTTAGGGTAGAAGAGTTTGGATTTGACATCCTGCTTTATCACTACCCTAAGGAGTCTCAAAGCGGCTAACATTCTCCTTTCCCTTCCTCCCCCACAACAAACACTCTGTGAGGTGAGTGGGGCTGAGAGACCTCAGAGAAGTGTGACTGGCCCAAGGTCACCCAGCAGCTGCATGTGGAGGAGCGGAGACGCAAACCCAGTTCACTAGATTACGAGTCCACCGCTCATAAACACTACACCACACTGGCCCACTGGGTAGCATGACTGGTGCGATTTCCCTGGGTACTGCCCATGGTGTGCCAAAACAATGCTGTAGAATGGAGCGTTGTGGGGGAGGTTGCCAGATTTTAGCATCACATGGGACACCACTAAAATTTGAGAGTCCAAAGCCTGCCACTGTCATGAGGGGCGTCTAGTTGTCCTTGCTTAGAGAGTTTGCCTCTACTTTTAATTGTACTGCGTGAGACTATAACCACTGTGCACCTATGATAGAGCACTAGATTGAGCCACAGAGGCCTGCTTTCAGACTTGCTGTTCATAAATAGTTCTATCCTGTGAGCACTGTATAGCAGGAGAAAAAATATGGCTTTTGTAGGAGTTAATCATTTGGAATTCAATTCCCTGCAAACAGTTAGGGCTCTTTGAACACGGTCAGCCTGCACTTGAAAAGTTGGCTGTGTGGTTGCATGCCACTGCAAATACTCTGGGAAATTAATTTTCTCTCGCCCCTGCTGAGAGTCTCTCTGCAGAAGCAGGAACTGAAGCCACACATACACTAATGAATGAACACCATAAAGGCGTGTGAGGTTGGACAGCGTATCGCAGTCATGTAGTCTTCTGAACTCTGGTGGGCTCCCTGGGAGTTTTGTGGCAAAAAACCCTACACCCTGCCGTTTCAGTCGGGAAAGGAAATGCTATATTTCTTCCTGCACCTGCTCTTGAATTTTTTAGCTTGATCAAAATACCTTTTGGATTCACTGAAGTCTCCTCATCTGTCCCCTTGGAACAAAGTCGAACTCGGCTCCACTAAATTAATCTTGCCTAGTTCTGCAATAAATCAGTATTTAGGGAATTCTCTGCTATATTAGATAATGTAATAATACTGGTGCGATCTTGCCCCAGATTTATGCTTTCTACTGAAGAGGAGGGTTATGTCACCCAGATCCAGAGTAGTGCCCACAGACTCCTTTTTCAAATGGCTAAACCCTACCAGCCAGTTGTTCCACAGAATGGTGGAAACTGCAGCCCATTTCATCCTTCTGGTGGTTAATAGCCAAGATTATGTCTTTACACACATGGCCCTGGCCATACATCAGAGAAGAAAACCACACACACAGAACTTTATTGCATCTGCATCTAACAAGGGAGAAAATCGGTGAATGCAGCATTGTTAACTGGGCTGAAGTACCTGTTTACATTCAAACCAGGATTATTCTCATTGTTTGGCTAAGAATCATAACTTGACACACTGCAAATGGTAAGAGAACTCAGGGGTTCCAGCGCATACCTTGGGGGTTTGGTTTCCATGGAACAAAAGTCACGAGCCTGCTGGCATTTTGGGGCGATGTAAGGCTGATCATAAAACGAAAGGTTCACAACATTGATTTTCCCACAGATCCTGCTCCCCCATTAGGTTTCCAGGTGGCTCTCAAGTGCCTATTACTGGATTCATCAGAGACAGTGAGTCAGACCTCTTTTTCTCCAGTCCTCAAATTAAATGTTCTATTTCGGATACGTGCCTTGATGACATCACCTCCAAGGAAAAGGGAGTGAAGCCATGCCTCCGTCAGCTCACCTTCCACACTCATCACTAGCTGCAGTATTTTGTTTCTATATGTCAACACTATAGTCCAAGCTTGCAGCTACTTAACTGACTTGCAAACTAGATTGACCATTTCAACAGCCTCCTTTTTCTGTAGGCCCAAATCTTACAGCTATGAAATCACAGCAATCAGTTACAAGGATGTTTCATTTAGTTATCCAGGCCTTCAACAATCCATTTGACCTGGGAAATACCTCTGTATTAATATACAAATACAATAATAGTAGAAAGAAGCCCTATCTTCTCAACAAAAATGGCCAATAGTGTTTTTTGTTTTGTTTTGTTTTAGTGACAATATATTTTGTTATAACCCTGGCTTTGGGGGCAAATGCCATTCCTTGTTGCCCAGTCCTCTTTAAATCTTTGTCCTCCCATAAACCTTTCCCCCCTCTATCCTCCCCCTCCCTGTTTTGTTTTCTTAACTTCAGAACAAGTACACTAAGATAACCATCACAAGCCAGGAAATAAAACTCCTGTTTAACATTCAGGGGCTGACAGAACATACTTCAAAGATCTGGCAAGACTACAGAGGGTTAAAGTGATTGTGCTTTAAGACAATGGAATTTACATGCTTCAGAGGTTTTCTTTCTCCTTATCTTGTCGGTGAGGAATTAATAAGTTAGAGGCATTCAGCTCAGAATGGTGGCTTGATTGCATGCCTTTTATTAAGTAGCTGAGGCGTGAGGAGACTGTGGAGCTTGATAGATTTTCATACATGGTTCATTTTGAACCTGACTCCAGCTCTTCGATGTCCTTAAACCCCAAGTTATTAACTGTATGCCACAGGCAATCAACGCTTGTGTGTACATATATGTTTTATTTCTACTAATAACCAGCCTTTTCTGAAAAGGTCTTTTCAAGGACCAGCCCTACCATTAGACAGAATGAGGTGGCCTCTTCAGGCCCCAATTGCTATGCCCCCAACGTCCGCATGTTCAAAGTACATGCAAAAGAAATTCTATTTACATACCAATGTGCTCTTGTGTTGATCCTCCACATGGGATTGAGCCATAGTCCCTCATCACACGGAGGGCCACCATACACTTACATTGGTACATGCGTGAAACATTTCTGACACATTCTGATTCCCTCAAACCTTCCTTCAACACATGGGGGGAGGGGCGTTGTGTGAAAAATTCTAATAAAACCCAGACTTGAATACAGACTCTACCACTGCAGCTGCTCTGGGGAGTCTGGCATCATCTGCGAAAATATTGTGGTATGCTTTGCTGTTTGCTCATCCATGTTTGCATGCAAGATGGATATTTCTGTTCTACATATATGTATGTACTCATACGCACGACATAGGGAGAACACACTTCCATAAAGATGGCACTCACTGTTATAGGCTGCATTCCTAATGTCTGAATGGGTCATTCATCTTTGGTCAAGGCCTTTCAGTGTTTATTTACAGCCAAATGATCAGCCCAAGCCCTGCTGTTTCAATTTTCCACAGCTCTGAGAGCATGGCTATTTCTTTTAGGTTTCATATATTAATGACTCGTAGGTTGGTAATGTCTCTCTGGCTCTTTAAGGGCATAAAGAATTTGAGCATAGTGTTATGCACATTTACATGGTTAGGGAAAACTTTGCAGGAGTATGCCTTGCTTAGCACCTAGATATCTATCATATTTATTTTCCTCTGCTCTCCTACAGGGTGAATGCTTGTAGCTGTGCATTCTTGTTTAACAAGATACATGAGGAACATTGTTTGAATCCATGAAAAAACAAACAACAGCTTGATTGTGTTCAAAGAAGCACATTTATAGGGAGAACACAGGTGGAAAACACACTGCTGAGTAGCAGGAAAATCAATTTATATAGAACACAATACACTAACTCCCCCGCCCCATATTCATATTAGGACTATGGGGGAAAGTAATAACTTTCTAGAAATCTGTTGAATGAATGAATGAATGAATGAATGAATGTGAGGCTAAGAGAGGGGTCTTGTCATCTGAGCAGCCCAGGACCTCCATACACACTGCCCAGGCTTGTGCCCCAGAGAAGTCACTTTGATGCTGCTAACATAGCTGTTTGACTTCACCCCTGGAGGCACACTCCATTTTCTTGAAACAGATGAATACCAACACTCACGCCATTTAGAGATGAGATTCACATTATTTATATCTCACCATGTGTTTCCTTCTTGATTTCTAGCAGATACATTTTAGATACCTGAGATAGTTTTAGAGTTATCCGTTCAGGTTTCTTAACCCAGACAAAAATTCTTTACATGGGCAGAAGCATCCAAGATGTCCCCACCACACTTTCTCTCACCCAACAAGATCCCTGTGTGCTTGTATGGTATCTTGTTTTTTAAAAAGGTGCAGACAGACTTCCCCCACTGCAGCACGCAAAACCCTCCTCCATGACATTTACATGGATGTTGCAGTTTCATGGATACAGCTACTGGGTTGAGCCTAGCACAATTCAGATTTATGTGTTTGGCAATTAAAAATCAAATCAAATAAGAAAGGGGGCAGAGTTGGGGCAGATGTCTAGGAAAAAAGACTTCTGAAATTTCACCCTCTATTTCACCCAGAGTGTTTCGACTCAACCCGATGTTGGCTTTATGTGCTATCCTAGGAATGTAACCCCCATGTTAGCTGAGTGTTGCCTATATTGTATACAGTACACATACATTCAGTAAGGCAGGGATGGGGAAACCTGTGACTCTCCAGATGTTGCAAACTCCAACTCCCATCAGCCACAGCCAACATGGCCCATGGTCAGGAATGATTAGCATTGTAGTCCAACAGAGGGCCACAAATTCCCTGTCTCTGCAGTAAGGTCTTTATACACATCTATACATTCTTTTCCCTTTCAAAGTCTGCCCTGTAGTATTTATAGACAATAGATTTCTAGCAACAGTTTACATCAACACAGTATTCAGTACCCTATTATAAGAAATTTCTACAAGATAAAACTAGAATCCTAATGTATAATGGCAATATATTGCATTAATTGCAAATACACTGCTATAACTCTTTTGTTAATTGGAATTAGTTCACTTTTATCAATAAATGAGTCAATAAACTTTATGTGGCTGATGTAACAAGATGCTAGTACATAGATTCATTTAGGAGAGGGGGAAACACACAGGTATTTTGTTTATTTGGCAAATGCAGTTACAAAAGCGGCCTGTAAAAGAGTCTAAGATGTCATTCAAGAATTTGTTCAGTATTCAAGCCCTCTGTAAGTGTGAGGTTTCTCCCCCCCCCCAAAAAAACCCTCTTCAACTAAATAGTGAAAAGCTAAAAAATCATTGACTGGGTTTGCTCTCAGGGCACATAATTCCATTACATTTTCTTGCTTTTTGTCACTCAGAAGATTCTCTTTTGTGTTGGGCTTAATAGCAGACACACAAATTGTTCCAATCTTGCCTTTTTTCCCCAGCTCCACTTTTCACTTCAGCTATGACAGAGAGCTCAGAGTAGCAATACTTGATGGAAGGGGAAGACATGACTTGGAGATCATAACCCTGCCACGATGAGATTGGCCATTTATGCAAATTCAGTTAGAGCCATTTTTCATACTTCTCTTCCTGTAGCATATCTAAACCAAGCGTAGAGTGCCTCTTCAGAATGAGACACAATATTATTTGCCCCGGTGCATGCTTCCGGAATCAGTCCATCAAGGTACGACATAATTTACACTATGCTGAGCTTTTTACGCAAATTCATGGGACAATGCGAAACAATATATTAGATTCTGAACCCACCCTTCCTCCAAAGAAGAGCAAGAAACAACAAAGCAATAAAATTATAGCTTAAAAAAAAAGAAAATAATTGATTATGGTACTAAGGGACTTGGGGATGTAAACTAGGTCATTGGCAGATGCCAAAAAAGCAGGGTTCCTAGCTTTTCAGCATTTCACCTGCCTATTTGATAGCATGTGTTTTGCCTCTGTTTCAAGTTACTTTGTTGGATAAACAAAATAGTTTGAGCAAGGAGTTGGGCTGCAACTCCACTGTCACAATATGCACATATGCAGTGCAAACAGCTGTAGTGAGGGGCCCTTCACTCATATAGGAGTTCTACATGTGATGGCTTGCAGCTCCTGGGAAAGTCTTCATGTATACAACTGAATGAATAAAGGACATTTGCGCTGCACCAGGTCAGGGTCAGGCCTGCTCTGCACACCCTGATGTTTGTTCTTGTGCTGCTCAACATGGGAGCAAAGAAACCCAAGCAGGGCCAGTGTTACCTCCCTAACCCTTTTCAATTTTATTTTTATACCATGTTATAAAAACATTTCACCTCACACCCTTCTTAGATTCCCCACAGAAGCAATGCCCCCACAAAGGCCCAAATGACACTGCCTTTCCATAAAGATTCTGCTTTTGCTGGAATTTGCATCTGAATTCACCTTCATGTTCTGTTGTTTCTTCTGCTATGTGGCTGGTATCCAGGGGTGTAAAAGGGGTGGGGGTGGGGGCGGTCCATCCTGGGTTTCATCTCTGAGGGGTGTGTGTGACAAAATCCCCCTGGGCAGATTGCCGTGCCACCCCCCTGGGCACCAATCACCACGCTGATTGCCCCCAATGGGCACCGATTGCCGTGCCGATTGCCCCCCTGGACACCAATCGCTGCGCCGATTGCCCCCTGGGTGGCGATCTCCCCTCTGGGCAGCTCACTCCACCCCTCTGGGGGCCCGAGCGGCTAGCTGCGCCACTGCTGGTATCGTAATAATCTTTAACGTTTTCAGGTCTTATTTGCACAGCACTTTGAAGTGTCAGATCACTTCAAATACATAATCTAGTTGCAATCAGCCCAGAAAGGTCCGTCTCCCATATTGATGATGGGGAAAAGAAGACTCAGAGAGAGGGCCTTGCTTAAGGCCAGCAGGTTGAGTTCATGGTGTAGGCAAGATTCAGTCCAGGGATTACTGTACCGTATTCTCTTAGCCTCGATGCTGTATCAGCTGTCCACACAAGTGTTGTCTTAATCAAGTAGATTCTTGCAATAATTACACACTTCTTTTTCTAAGCCTCTGATTAGGCAAGGCGATTCATCTCTCTTCTGGCAAATGCAAAGTAACCCCCCGCCCAGTTCTTATTTCATAGGGAAATAGTATATTTAGGGAGGATGTGCAAATGCAAAGTGCAATTAAACATTTTCAAATATGGAGAAACCTCTTCAGCTGGCCTTTCCTTTAAACAATTGACAACACAAACAAGTGGAGTGTTTCATTTACCAGACGCCAGCTGTCTATTGTGAATGGAACTGATGAGGCTGTGATGGCGCATGGTTGCATTGAAGAAATCTGCAAAGGAGAAGCAGCAGGAGGGAGCTCATCCTGCAGGTGCCTCTGTTGGGGGAATCTCTTTCCTCTTGATGTTTTACTGATGTAATGTACAGCTGGTCAAAGAATGCCTTCAGGCTGTTTAAAAGTTTCTATAGGAAGTAGAATGCCTTGATGAAGTTGGTCCCAAAGTATTGCTAGGGAAAGCATCGCTAATTTCATCTTGTATTCCAGCTGATCATTCCAAGCACCATATTGTGCATCACTATTTATTTCCCACCCACACCCCTCAAATTATTTGAAGTGTTTCACAGGCCAAAGACACTACAGGGTTTTCCATCTGTAAGCATTCTGTACTTTTTTGGTGCAAATCAATACTGGAAGCCCAGCAAGAAATGGCTGGGGAAGCTTTTAGATGGACCTCTGCAGGAAGAGAGAATTATTCCGCTAAGAACTTTTGTCTCGGTGTAAGACTCTTTGTGGTAATTTACACCCTTGTTACATGGCATTGCTTACTTTAAAAACAATGGAAAACATTATTCGAACTTCACTGAGAACCTGAAAACAATTGAAAGCAAAATGGATCTGTTTGCTGAATACTTGTTCAAGCTGCATTTTTCCTCCACTTAAAATTTTTCTTCACATTTGGATTCTACCCTTCCTTTGTTGAACTTAAAGTTACACACCAGGATTTGAACCATGCCACTTAATCCTCAGAACAGTCTTGTAAAGTAGGTAGGAAGATAGGAAGCTCCTTCAGACCATTGGTCCATCTGTCTACGCTCACTGGCAGTGGCTGTCCAGGGTTTCAGGCGGAGGGCATTCCCTGCAGTACCTGAAGATGCTGGCAACTGAACCTGGGACTTTCTGAATACAAAACAGGAGCTCTACCACTTAGCTACAGCCCTTCCCCATATTGCTCCATGGGGACCATCCATAAAGTATGGCATGCAACAATGGGTGACAGAGGTAAAAAAAGAAAAATGTGAGAAATGAGGCATTGAGTATTTAGCAAAGCAAAATGTGACAAAGGAGAGAGGTATAAAAAGAGGAGGTTAAAATCAAAAGTGTGACATACATTTTGGATTGTGTCATAGCCAGGCCACCCCTTCATTATACTTGCCAGTATTTCATTTCACATGGCAATCTTAAGGAATCGAGTCTTTTAAAGAATCCTCTTTAGATGGCTCTGACATTCATATCTGAAAAGATACGTTTATATTCCTGACTTCTAACACCCATGTTTTATTTTATTTTTCGCTCAGTAAAGGAAAACTTTTGTTAGAGCACAGACTGTAGAAGAAACATAAAAGCTTCAAAAGTTATAAGTAACTGAGAGAACAGACGTTTTCCGGCAACTTCAGCTAGAACTGTCACAAGTGTTTCAAGTTTAAAAGTAAGAATTAATAAGAGTACATGCTTTCCCAAGTACTGTCTCTCTCCCAGGTGGTATCCTTTCTCTTTCACTAACACCCAACACATGGCATGATACATATTTTTCCTATTTCCAATACTTTTTCCATTTCCATTTCCTTGTTTCTGAAAGGCCATTTGAAAGAAAATGTTCTGGGTAGATGGGGGAAGCTGAGAAGAGAGTGTAACATTCTGGGGATGTTTAGAAGCAGAAGCAAAACCTATTATGTTCTGGGGGAATATGGAAAAGGCAGAAATGCAAATCTGTCCCCATTTTCAGCTAGAGCTCTCCAAAGCCCTGAGGCAGGAAAGCTTTTAAGAATAACTTGCTGGAGCCAACTCCTGTTTAGCAAAGCTCTTAAGCAGACGGTTAACTTCATCAGTGTCAACTGTTATGCTTAGGCAGCTATCCTGAGTGATCTTACTAGGACACTGCTATTTTCCTAGAAAAAGAGGTGCTGGAACTCACTATGAACACCTCCCTCATTCTCTTAGAATGGCCATGGTGACCCACCTGAGAGGTGCCAGAACTGATTTCCAGTGGGTTTCGGCCGGGGGGGGGGGGGGGGAGCCCTGCTAGGACATGAGCTTGGGTAACACCACTCTCCACTGCTTTATTTCTCCCTGAAAGGTTTAGTTTCTCCCTTGTTCTTTTCAGCCGCTCTTTCACTTTAAGCACATATACACAAAAGACAGAAACGCTGTTTTCAATGCAGCTGGATCAGATGTTTAAATATTGTTACATGCTACCCCAATCTCCACAAGTGGAGGTTCCAGGCAGGGTTCCCCAGGGTTGTGTTTCCATTGGGAAGGTCAAGGAACAGTGGAGGCTAAGGTCTTTAAGAAATATGGTTTATTGCACACATATTTATACCTGGATGGTGCTTCAATGGAGGGGGTACAGAACATTACACCCCAAGCCTATCTCTCATTGCCCCACTCATAGCTTCAGCAAGGTTGGGCCCAAAGCAGTGGTCAGTCATGGCTCCTGACTCTTAGTGCAGCCCCTTCCAGCCAGTGCCAAGATGGCTCTGGCCTGCCCAGCAGTTCAGAGGTCTGCACCTTGTTCTCCTTTCCCCCCAGCACACCTCTCTTCCAAAACCCCAAGCTTCCTCTCCATCACTGTGGCAACCCCTGTTTTGCACAGGCCCGAGAACTTTATTAGATGTGTAAATGCCTGGCCATTTTTTTTATAATGGCTTGTGTTCAACCAGCCTATCCATGCTGGTTTGCAGAAGCTAGCTCAAGGATTCATTGTCTGGCACAGTTCTGTAGAATGTGTTTTCCTATCCTATCCTAAATATTAGCTAAATTCTAACATCCACTAATTTATTGGGTTGGTGTTGGGGATCTCCCTCAACAAACTTATAACAATATGATTGATGCCTATAAAGGAAGACAATCACATTTTTACTTGTATGTGATTTTTGCATAGCCGGGGATCAGATGCATTCTATTTGAATCACATTTTTGACATCCACTATTTTTAAAAATTGAACTGCACACATTTGGGAACAATGTTTTACACCTAACTTTATATGGAAGTGACTTTTTGATCCTTAACAGATCTTCCTTTTTCCATTTCTATGGATACCTGTAGCACGAGCATATCCTTCACCACCTTCCTGCTGTCTTATTTCTGGCCAAAATGCCAAGGCCCTGGAAAAGTCTTGTCAGTTTCATATCCCACCCCTTTAAAATGGCCTGGAAGAGCGCACCAGCACCAGTGCACTTAGGCTCCTATTGTGCATGCAGTTCCCTGGGAATAAGCCCCTTGAACTCAATGGGTTTCATTTCTGAGAAGATGTGCATAGTAATATTTTATGCCTTTCTGATGAGTGTGCAAGGATCTTGCTGAGAGCTGTGAAATTAATATGCTGGTCTGACCTAACAAGGTAATTCTTATGTACTCGCTCTGTGGTTAAACAAAAGTGTGGCTTGAGAAAGAAATCTCTTCTTCATCTTCTTGCTCCCCTTTTCTTTCAATAGGAGAGTTTCTCCTTTAAATCCCTAAAATACCAGAAGCCTGTTCCACAGGAACTCAGAGCAGGGCTTTCAGTGTAGGGGACTTTTATAGGGGACTTTCCGCAGAAGAGTACCCCCAACTGTTCATGGTTTCTGGAAACAATTGAAGACTTTTCTGTATTGCTAAGCTTTTCCATTTAGGTGAAAATATCTTGGCCTCATTCTGTATTATATTGTTGTTTTGCTTTAGTTGTATTGTTTTTAAAGATATATTAAATGGTTTTTATGTAAATTGCTTCTAGACTAGTCTGGAAGTCATTGTAAGTAAGAAGATAGGGAGGCTGAGGACAGAGTACTTTATAGGGGACTGTCCCATTGGCCCCAAATGGAATCATCTCCACTACTTAGTGGGACTTCAGACTGAAGATGAGATTATCCAAAAGAGATGCCTTTTTAATGTGTAATGTTTCATGGTTTATATATGTTGGAAGCTGCCCAGAGTGACTGGGAAACCCAGTCAGATGGGGGTGGTGGTGATACAAATAATAAGATGATGAGGATGATGTTCATACATGCTAGACCATATGAGAATGAGGATGCCTATTTTCTAGAACAGAGAAACTCTAAGCAACTTTCAATAAAGAACATTAAAAACAAGGATAATAATGAAAGCATCATCATATTCAGAGGTGGAGCTGCCCACGGGGGCACCGCAGAGCATCCCAGGGGGCGCTGTGGCAATGTCATCCCCCCTCAGGGGTGACACCCACGGCAGACCGCACCACCCACACCCCCTTCCTCCGCCAGTGATCATATTCATCTTTGGTGATATACTTTATGTTTTACCTCCAACAAGCATAGTTGTGATGGTTGTTTTTCAAAAACCATATCCCTTTATTGGAAAAAGAACAGCACCTGCCATATTCATAGATTTATGCTGTTTTAAAACATTAAGAATGAGAGCACAGTGCCACACCTGGTCTCTTGTGAATAAAATCTACTGCTCACATTTCACTCCCTCTGTTTTTACCCAACTCAGTATTTTATTTCCTCAAATGCAGATTATGGGCGGTGGGGGAATGTTTATTAGGAAAACTTTCCATATCACTGGTGGGTGGTATCCAAACTAGGTCACTTGTCCATGTACAATGATTTTATGTGACCTATGGCTTCCTTTGTGCTGCTTTTAAAAGGTCACCTAATGATGACTCATATTCTTTCAGGCATGAAACTGTAGCAGAAAATGAGTGGGAGGGCTGATTATTCCATTTGTTATGTGTGAAATCACATGTAAGAAAAAGGAAGGGAGGAGGAGAAAGGGACCGATAATTTAAATCTACTCTAAATTATCACTGTGTAGCTAACAATATTGCCAGCTGCCCACTTGGCCTCTGTAGTTGTGCCTTTAGCAGCCGTTTGATATACCGGGATTGGCAGCTGAAACTTTTTATGGTACAGAGATAAACATGAAGTGCCGGTGATCAAGGCCCAGGTTTTTTTTAAAAAAAATATATTTTTATGAAAAGATTTTCTTGAGTGACAGTAGAACATACAGAATCTCTGTTTTCAAGTCAAAGAATCATTCAAACAAGTCAGTCATATTCAGAGTAAGACATTACTCTTATAGGCAATATGGGGTTGAGGGAAAAGAGAAGTGGGAAGAGAGAGAAGAGCAAAAGGGGAGACAGTAAAGTTTCATTCTTTTACGTCACATATGAGCAAAGCTTCTTCTCAGCATCACATAAGCAGGCATTTTATTTTTGCTGGTGCTACGAGATACCATAGGGCCCAGAGTGTGGTTGGTTGAGGTGTTTTGTTTATGTATGTGTGAGTGGATGGGAGTCTTGCTGGGTCAAGTTGACATCTCTCTCTGTGCCACTTTCTCCAGTTTATAAACATGCCCATAAGCCCAAAAAGGTTGGTCACCCCTGTGCTCAATTTTTGTTATTTTTAAATGGGTCAAGGAAATCACCGAATGTACCAATTTTCACTCCCTTGGTCACAAACCAGACATATTCAGCAAAATTCTGATTTGCTTTGATTGGCTGATTAGTTTGATTGACTTAGTTACAATTGTAAAAGTTCCTAAATTATTGGTAAAGGAACTCAAGAGTGGCTTGTGAGAGCCATGTGGTATGTCCTGGAGCAACCAGCATAGCCTCTTCACACACTGAGCTTCTCAGGTAGACTGGGGGAGACAATAAGCCTGATTACCTATTCCCTCCCAAGGTAAGGGAAGTGTGCATAGCTAAGCCTGGCAGGACATCTTACTCTATGGTAGTAATCCCTCCATGCATTAACTAAACTTAAGTATGTTGGTTATATGAGGCTGGTTATCCCACAATAACTGAGGGTATACTATCTACTATCTGCCTTGTGGTCCATCATCAGTTCCAACTCATGTTGATGCATAACTCCAGTTCATACTGAACAACTCTCCGTCCCCTAGCAGCCAAGTCAGCCACTGATTTAACTAATTGGTTTGCTTGTTGGTAAGCCCAGCAGGAAAGCGAAAGCCTGACAGAGCTTTATGACTGAATAATCCTTGGCTCCCATAGGGCATGATGGAGGCAGATTGTGAAAGCACAATAGGGAAGTCTTTGCTCCAGCATGGTGCACATTGCAAGCCATTCCCAAAATAATCAGAAAGCTTGCATCTCCTGGGTTATTACTCTCACACTTACAATCAATACATTCACTTTGAAAAAGTAGAGACTTCCTGCAGAAAATTTAATTTGATGGCAGAAATAACTGCAGTGTCTGATTATCCAACTTGAAATAATCTATATTTGAAGGACCAGTGATGTTAATGTGTATCCACAAAAGCTAATTAGGCACAGGACTTTTCTGTATGATCAATCAAAGCATGCCCCATCCCAGCCACACAAATCCCTCTTTTTGGTGAAGTGTAATATTCCATCTAAAACGGGACGTGGGTGGCGCTGTGGGTAAAACCTCAGCGCCTAGGACTTGCTGATCGCATGGTCGGCGGTTCAAATTCCCGCGGCGGGGTGCGCTCTCGTCGTTCGGTCCCAGTGCCTGCCAACCTAGCAGTTCGAAAGCACCTCCGGGTGCAAGTAGATAAATAGGGACCGCTTATCAGCGGGAAGGTAAACAGCGTTCCGTGTGCTGCGCTGGCTCGCCAGATGCAGCTTGTCATGCTGGCCACGTGACCCAGAAGTGTCTGCGGACAGCGCTGGCTCCCGGCCTATAGAGTGAGATGAGCGCACAACCCTAGAGTCTGGCAAGACTGGCCCGAATGGGCAGGGGTACCTTTACTTTACCTTTACCTTTAATATTCCATCTACACTGCATACATGAGAAGGATGCAGCCTTGCTGCAAGCGATAGCTTTGTTGCTGTTTGTCTGCTCCAATCCAGAGGAGCAATTTAGGGAGTGCAGGGAAAACAGAACCACCCCCACCCCCATGTTTTAGGGTTTCATACAATACTTCCTCAAGACATTCCTTATGCTTACTTGTTCTACACACTACCTGTCCAGACTATATAGTGGAAGGAGAAGGGAGTGAGATCACATGTGCTTGACACACTTATGATAAGGTCTGAAAGAATTCCAGTGTATACACACAGAAGCCTTTCTTCATGCAGCTAGAATCCCTGAAAAAGCAGAGTTGTGGTCCCAGTCACAGCGCCTCCCTCCCAGTGCAGTGGCTATAGCTAAGGTGAAATGAACAAACTCAAGCTGGCAACAATCTGGGCTAAAAATGGCCACAACTTCATTGATTCCAGGGATAGGTGGATTTTGACTTAGGCATTGGTTATATATCTGATGTAGCCTCCTGCCAGAGGGCTGAAATTTTTTGACAGGGTTGTTCCAAGGAGTATGGCCTCTGCAAGACACCAAGCTACTGAGGTGGCCCTGCTAGGCCACTGCTGGAAGCTCTACAGCCCATCTGCTCCACATTTGGCTTTTGGACAGAGACTTCCACCAAGACCCCTATAACAGGGTATCTTGAATACGCTGCTTATTCAGATCTGGGTGATGCACCACTTCACCCAAAAGTTTGATGACTAAGATTCTACCCAATGCCTTAAGTGCCAAAAGTTGTGATTGGCCCGTTTGAATTCAGGATTTGGGTGGGCAGTCCTGCCCTGCAGCACAGCTGGTTGGAGAGATTATCAGCAGCCAGCTAAGACTGTGTGGCCCAGCTGCCAGGAACTGTGGCCAATCCATGAGGGGCTACAACAGCTGCCCACCCAAGAGAGGGGATAAGTGGCCATTATTGACTGCATGAAAAGAGCTTCATGTGCACACATTTATACACTTTGGGGCTCTTTCAGATCTTACCATAAATGAATGAGGGTCAGGCACATGTCTGATAAGGGCTACAGTGTAAGGACATTATAGGAGATCTGCTAGATCAGCCCAAAGGCCCAGCAAGTCCAGCATCCTGTTCTTAGAGACCTGGTTCTCATGTAATGCTAAGTCAAAACAGGGCTTAGTGTGGTGTTGAGAGTGCAGGCTCCTGGAGAGGAAATCTTGGCCACTCAGCTCCTCCTACACCCCTGCTGCTCTTCGGCTGCTGTGAGCTAAGCCATGACTTGGCTTAGCCTGTCACCTGAACCTGGGCTCATGGTTTGTCTCGCTTCAGACAAAACACAAGCTATAACCAAGCAGTAACACTGGGAGAGGCAAATCACAAACCTGGGTTCAGATACCCCAAGACCATCTGTCTGGAGTATTATGCAGCAGAGGAGAATGCAGACCTTATCCATTCTTGTTGTAAGCATAGGGTCACATTGGAAGCTGCGCTAAATGCATAGATAGCAGCTATTTCAGGCTGTACAAAGTGTGTGTGTAGTTTACATACAAACTGTAATATGCAAGCAGTTCACAGCCATGATTCCAATAAAAAAACCTTGCAATTAGCCTTAATAACTCTTCATCCTATGGGAGCCAATACAAGCCCTCTCACCCCGTAAAGCCAATTGCAATTTGTGGGGAGGTTATTTTCTTTAGCTTCCCAGTAGGGGAGAGGGGGAGTAACCCGCCCTTCCTAAGCAATGCAGTCCTGATGAAAATCATCACCCTACACCTACAATTAAACTATTAAGTCAGCTTTGTTTCAGGCTTTGTATCTAATCTGTGCTGCTTTCTATTCAGCCTCCTTTGTCAATAGGTTAACACAGTACACTTGATCAAGAGGCTGTTGAGTGCACTTATTCTCCATCGAAACCAATGGGTTAGAAGAGCTTAACAGTGCATTTATGTCATCCTACATAACTGTCTTTCTGTGGTATGCATCTTGTTACAGCACAATGATCTGGGCTGAAAAAAGGTACTATGAAAGATTCTATAAGCACTGGGAAGGAAAGAGGCTCTAGTGTGCTCCTTTGCATTGTACTTCCTAAATTCTTGATGCTTTAAGCTAGATAATAGCATATGAGTAATTATGTTAGGAATAACGATGCTGCCAGGCACATGGATAATTTAGTAGATGGCAGAAGAATAAATGCTTGATCTCTCTTCATAGTTGAAATCCTTTCGAAATATTATTTGAAGAGTTATCTTTGGAGAGCAGCCTGTGACTTTATTCTGTTTTATTTATAATAGTTATGTGTTTCTTATTGCCATGAGATGTAAATTAGTTTACTGCCATGAACAAATTATTAACTGTTGCTTTTCCAGCATCATCAGTGGCGGTCCTTTGCATAGACCAAAATGGAGCAATCATGGTCGCAAACTCATTGCCCAGTTATGACACATCAGAAATACAGTAATCAGGCAGTTAGGGATATGTGTAACTGAACTTCTTGTTTTCTGTTTTTGTTCCAACAAGGGTTGTTTTTAATGTCAGGCCATACTTGCATGGTTTTAATTTTGTGGATCTAGTTCACAAGCTCTATGATTCCAGTTACAATATGCAGGTGATATAAGGATACTCGAAAAATTCCTAATATTTGACAAATTTTATCCTTTGACTCTACTAGCATCTAGTACAGGGGTGAGAAACCTGTGGCCTTCCAGATGTTGCTGAACATCAACTTCACCCATCATCCCTGACCATCAGCCATAACAACTGGGTGTGATGGGAGTTGGGAGTCTAACAGCTTCTGTAGGACCACAGGTTGAAGATCCTAATCTATTAGATAGACAAGGGGAGAAGCATACATTAAAATTCTAGCTTGGTCTTCGATGACTTGCGCAGTCACTATTGGACTATGGAGTCACTACTGGACTTTAGAGTCACTATTTCTTACTCTCAATTTTGCCTGTAAGGCATTGGGTTTTACCTACACAAGACTGATTTGATGGTGAGGTAGCTAGAACTTTTATAGTTATATATGATTATATGTCCCACTGATTTCAATAGCATTCATTTCATTTACAGTGCAGTCATATACATGTCTACAATGAGTTCATGGAACTTACTTCCAGGTGTGTGCATAGGACCACAGTCTTAGAATTGTACTCAAACATCCTGATGCTAGCTATGTTTGCTTGCAGGTAAACCCCACTGGGTTCAATGGGCCTTTCTTTGAATGCATAGGATCAAGCTTCAGTTTTACAAAGAGCTTTGTAAAAGATCAAGAATAGTAAATCCTTTACACTGGCCAGTTGGCCAGAATTCCTAAGATATGAAAGTGAGTGCCACCATCTTTTGTGAATGCCTTGAGCTTTGATATGAATTATCTAATTAATCTTTCTAAAAATATTCACAAGCTATGTTTTTATTTTGAAAGGGAAAGAAGATAAATAACCTTGATATTGGAGGGAATCTTTCAAAGGGGGAACCATTTCAAAAATAGCAAGACTAGGAGGCAGCACTATAAGCAAGTTTAGGCTCTGAGGTATCAAAGTGGCTTCTTTAAATACCTATCTAGAGAAAGGAGAGAGTTTAATTTTGTTGATAAAATTAGATCAATTAATCAGCCAGACCCAGCAAAGGAAAAGCAGCTGTTATGACAAGAAACCTATATGTATTAGCAAGAGTGTTGTCCTTACATTTTTGTGAGAAATGAACAGTAAGCCAAGAGGAAAATATTTTAAACCTCATTGTGGGACTTTGGTGGGCAACTGAAATGTGTGTCATCTATCATTATTAAGATGAAACTATTAACCTACTGACAGCTTAATAACCATTTTTATGTTATAATAACACAGGGCTCCATTGAGACCAGAGTTCCACAATTCTGGAGGCAGTGTCCATCATTTGTTGAGGAAATTGAACCTTTGTGTTGAACAAAATAGCTACAAAACCAAACATCCCAAGCCACTCGCATTAGGCCTACTATATTGGGTCCTGGCTTAGCTTTCTTGCAAGTGAGCCAATTTAGTGCGCACTGCTCTGCTCTTGGGACCACACATTACTTGCACAGAAGTATTGAGCGGAAAATAGGATTGATGACTCACACATTCAAAAAGCCTAAGTATTTCTGCAGTGTATGGGAGTTCAAAGGGTTGGTTTTCTTTTAAAATCAGCAACATGTATTATGGTGGCAGAGAAATTGCCCAGTGATATCTAGGAGCCAGAATAGCTGATCCAGAAACATATTAGAGAATCACTGCCAATGAGTACCTTACTATGCATTATGCAGAATGAGGGTTTGGCTGAGTTAGTAGGCAGCTTAGGGCTATACTGGACTACAACTGCAATGATGTAATTCTTTTTAGTGCGCTCCCACATTTAGAGGGTGGAGGTGGAGGAGGCATGATCTAGCAAGACCCTCTGTGGATGCAGCCATTTTTACTTCCATATATGTACATGGTATGAAAAATAAGATGGCTGCATCTATGGGTTTGAAGTAGGCATACATGGCTCATCTATCCAGGTGTCAGTGATACATGGTTAGCCCCTCCTTCCATGACCAAATCATAGATAATAAATATCTGATTCTGGGCTGAACAGGCATATGATAACAGCACCACTAGTATCTATATTTTTGTCTCTGAAATGTGTGTGGCATACAAAATTTGATATGCCAAAGATGTCTGGCTAAAACTCTAATCCTCTTGACCACAGTCCAAGACAGATGGCCCCTACAAAAGCTGCATCCAAAACATCGAGGACTGTTGTGTAAATTAAAAGAGGTGCAAAGGGTTCCTCTTATTGTCCATCAATAGTTGGCATATATTTACGCCAAGAGAAGCTTACCTTAAAAGATGACCCCTTATTTTGTTTTCTTTTTGAGCCCAATACAGCAATAATTGCTTCGGGTAAAGGCCCTATACCAAAACACACACAGGTAAGATGCTGTGAAAACATTTTCAGAATTATTAAAATTAATGTACTGTAGTTGTATTTTTTGCTTTTAAATGAAAATCCGGTGAAACAGAGCAGTAGGAGAACACTGACTAATAGGCAGCTGATTAATGTCCCTACTGTTTCATATTAAGGGCAATGGAGGGATAAATTATCATTTCCTGAAGCAGAATGGACCATGACAATAATGCAGACAATAACATACTAAAAGTAATGTAAAATATAAGCTATGGAATAAAATGAAAGCTATATGGAACCCCTTACTGAATACATGAATCGTAATGAAAGGCAATGTTATCCACTATCTTGTTCTGCTGCCTAAAATTGTTTGTCCCTTAAATCTGGAGCAGTGGGAGACAATGGACACTCATGAGCAATTTGGCTACACATTGTTTAAAGCCCTCTTGACATTTACTTTAATCCACACCTATATATAAGGAGTGAGAGGAAACTGAAACGGATTTATTGCATAGCCTGAGAGTGGAGAATATAAGGGTGCCTGGGAACTCTCATGCATGTCAAAAGGTTAGAGTGCAATTCCCATAGTGATGTCTGATCTCCGTGTTTTGGTGGTTCCCCACATTCTTCCAGGTTGGGACTGGCTCCACTGGCATTTGCCCCCCTGAGGCCCTCCTGAATGGACTCAGAATGGCCCAATAAAGGTGGCATTCAACTAAGTTTTCCTCAAAGTAAGCCCATTAAAA
Organism: Podarcis filfolensis; assembly: GCF_964270895.1. NCBI lineage: Eukaryota > Metazoa > Chordata > Lepidosauria > Squamata > Lacertidae > Podarcis > Podarcis filfolensis. The sequence goes on along the minus strand of NC_139607.1, from coordinate 65,990,992 downwards.
TTAATGGATCCCTGACTTAGTCATATTCATTGATTTCAGTGGCCCTGCAGAGGTTGCCTCTAAGTAGGCAGCAGGCATCAAACAAAATGCAAACTAGAGAATACAGTAGGGAGACGCCTTTCTTAGCCCAAGGACCTCATTCCCTTCTGTGCCACCTTCTGAGGGCAGCATGCCAGTTGTGAGTGGGACCAGAGAAATGTAGGCCTAGCATGTATATTTTACAGTAGACTGCTTTCTATACACACTATCATCCAGAGAAGCATTTGGCATTATCAGAATCCAAGGACACGTTCTCGTCCAGCAAAACCACTTGCAGTGCAAAGCAGAGCCAGTGATGGCTGTGGCCTGGGGAGAGTTCTGAGAGCTGGATAGCACAACAATGTGCTCCCTCCCCTGGCAAAATTGCCTCCCATCCATGGAACACAGAAATGAAGACTAGGTAACTGCTAGAGACATACACACAGACCCAAGGAGTTGATTTGACTCAAAATACACTCATGGTTGTTTCAGTGCATCTCACACCTTAGGGAAGGTCTCAGCCTGAAATATAGCAGCCAACTCCTAGAGGCTAAGGTCTTTTCACTCCTCCCAATAAAGATGCTGTGAAACTGGGGAAACTGGGGGACTGGGCCCCCCAAAGTTGAGGGGTATTGCCATTCAAATGGTGCATGTATGTCTCATCATGTGATTGATTATGTGGGGTGGGGCTTACCTACCCTCCCCCCAATATTTTATTCAGGTTGGCACCCCTGGCCTGCAATTGGAAATGTTTCCTATCCCTCCTTTAGCTATGAAGAAACACAACAGTATAGTGCCACTGAAAATCAGGACAATAGACTGCGTTTGTAAAAATACCATCCTATATGTTTAATGCCAGGATATTTTGTGCAGTTAATTTTGTGGTTTGTCTATAAAGGGGCTAATGGGTTTTCACCCACAGTTTTGTTTCAGCCTTTAGATGCATCTCAACGGTAATTCTAAATGCACACTGTTAGATCCAAGGGTCTCAAATTGACGTAATGGTTGGTTAACAAAAGATTACCGCAGCAGGAGAATTTTTTCCTTGGTTTTCATGTGTAATCCTAACTGGCATTGTGCCACTAATTCTTTACTTTCTCATCTAGATCACATATTGGGGCCAGGTAAAGAAGCACAGTTCCGATCACCCTTGTACTCTGAAAAGGAGGTGATAACAAAATTGGCACAAAGCCTTTCCTTGCCTCAAGCACAGACCTGCTGGGCTCAGGATTTCTGAGCAGTTATGGCGATTTTCAAATTTTACAGCATGCAGATGCCTGTAGTGCCTAGGGAAACAAAGATACAACTGTCTCCTATTACTCTCAGTTTATGCGTTTGTAGGACTTTCAAGGTTGGGGGTGGCGGGTTAGGGTTAGGGTCACAAAATGAGACTTGTGATGTTTTGATCTGCACTTTGTCAGCAACGCACGCATCCAGTGCACTCAGGCTGCAACCAGAAAGGGTGTGCATGCGGAAGGCAGGCATCCACCACAGCTACTACTTCTTTCTGATTCATTCCTATAGATCTTAACATAGGAGCTTCATTGAAGATGAACACACAAACACACACAAAACCCCACAACCCCCCACCATGAGCAAACTTCAAAGCTGTTTACAGAAAGAATAAAATAAGGATACTGTCAGGGAACTGCCATCGGAGCTAGAGGCGGAGGCAAGGCTCCAAAGCGATGCTGGAGAGGGGCCCAGCAGGGAGAGAGGCAGCTCATCGGCTGGGGAAGGAAATCAGCGTAACACCAGGGATAAAGGGGGGCAGATGGGGGAATCGGCGAGGGGGCTCCAGGACTCCTCGCCGGAGACCAGCGGGGAGAGCACGGGTCCTCCGCTGCCCACACCCACCCTGCGCAGAAGACTTCCGCGCAGGGAGAGTAGGCGGAGACTTGGCGTCAAAGAACTTCTTTGCTGGAAGAGGTTCAAGAAACGCCCACTGACGGATTCTGCTAGCGACTGAAACAGCCACGAAGTGAAGGGCTGTCCAGACAGAAAAGGTTTAACCAGGCAACCTAGCCAGGAGTGGCGGCAACTTACGCACGAGCAACCCCTATAACCATTACAGATACCATTAGCAAAAACAGTTAAAAACAATTATTTAAAACATTTTTAAAATCATCATCATCATCATCAACTATAAGCTAAAAGGCATGGATGAAAACACATGTCAACATCTACGTACCTGGGTAGGCTTGCCTATACAGAAATGCTTTTAGCAGGTCATTAGTGGACCTAGGGCATGCTGGACATACAGCACTAGTAAATTATATTTTTAAAAGCATTTCTTGCTTCCAAGGAGGGTTGCAAGAAGAGCTGGTGAGGGGTGTGGCCTGGGAGGAGGTGTGGTCTACGGAGAGTCCTGAGGGTTAGATGGAGAGAAACGTATTTGACCTCTGAGGTTCCTCATAATGAAAAGATTTATTTATAGCATATGTGCAATTATCCTGGTGACTTGATGTACTTTAGTTTTCTGTTAAAGGCAATGCTTTCTGCTAAAGGCTGTGGCAATATATATATATTGTACACACCCTGCTTTGAGGCACTTGGGTGAAAAAATGTGACTCATAAATTATATATCCTTGTGAGAGGTCTGGATGAGGCCTAGTGCTAAGCAGGAACTGAGTTCTTTTGGGCATCCTTGGCCCCTGGAACGAAGAGAATGGGTATGTTCACCCAAGCAGGCACGGCATCTAGCTGCTTTCTCCTGCCCAGCCTCTTCCTGCATAACAGTCCAAAGTCTATTTGCAGTTTTCAGCACCTCCAAGCCAGTGATGTTTAGGACTTGCCCGTTCTGCCAGCTTTAATCGCTTACCTTGCCTTCGTTGCGAGACAGCAGCAGATAATGCTGCTCAGCCAGGCTGGGAGGGCATGAAATTGTGTTAAGCAACGCTCACGGAAATGACTGGATTTGCTCCTTCGGTGTAAGTGTCTAAATGTTTTTGAAATTGTAATTTTCCTGTGCCGTTATGTGTAAAGGTGACCGCTCCATGTTAGACCCTCAGCAGTTCTGTGCTCGACAGCTAATCAGGTTGATTCATTTGGTGATGTGGGCAGCGAGCTCCCTCTCTCTCCTTTTCCCTCTCAGCAGTTATAAACAGGACTGAGTTCTTCTCTGACTCATGGGGATATAATACTGCCTAGTTCTTTTTAAAGGAACATATTAGAAATATAGAGCTGGCTGAGAAATACTGCAGAGACATTCAGGGTTCTATTTTTGTAGCAGGCAATATCATTATCGAGAGAAGCTAACATGATGCCTGTTATTAAGTCTGTCGGTAGCTTTAAAGTTGAGTAGGAGCTATTATTGCCAGTCAAGCAGGTGCTCCTCCTGGAGCAAAAGCTTTGGTGATTTCTGGCCCACGCTTTTGGATATATATTCCCACAATCAGGCCATGTTTACTAATTGCAGAAGCATTAGCACCAACAAGCTGAAGGCTGATAGAACGTTACCCAGCTCAACCACATGATGGCATTCATCACTCAAAGAAACATTATAGGCATTAGTGGGAGGATGCTGGTGAATGGCAACGAACTTTTCTCTCTTGGTATTGAGGGTTTATTTTCCCTAGCTGCTGTTTTGATGTGAAATTTAGTTAAATCACAGGGATGGAAGAAAGATGCAGTGGCTGCTTCTGTCACGAGCGGGAATAGAGATTGCCCAAAGCCAGGGAAAGGGGGAAATGAAGAGCTGAGACTGAATTTTAGGTATGAAAACCCACACATTTAAGAGTATCAGGAATTGCAATGCTGCCACTGAGAAATCTGTGTTTCACTGTCCCATTTGCCCCATACTATTAGTAAACCATTGATGGAAAGACCTTAGAGTTGCTTTCAGCCTATGAATAGTTAGGGATTTTTCAGGAAGAAGTTGGCCTTGGTCTTGAGATAATCATATGCAACAAGGGGTGGTAAGCAACTAGCGGAACTTGGGGTAATCATTGTGCGAACTGGGTCTAAAGAGCAGAGGGAGTCAGGGGGTGCAAATTTACATCTGCAGTGCAAGACACAGTCCATTTCATACACTGGCTAGACAGCATCTAGGTATGCAGCTGGGAAGCATTCATAACACATCTGTGTATGAGCCTAATTTCCCATCTGTTGAGTGCTGCATGCATGGCTTGTGATCTAGTAGGCATCTAGTTATAGTTGCTGATGCAACAGAAGACTCTACATAACAACCTGCTTACATACAGCTTTCTCTTGCTGGATTTCAATATCTGTTTGTTCTTCTCTGGTGACTTCTAGAGTAAATTCACCTTGGTTCACATTGATTCCTGCTATGTGTGTCTCTGGGCAATGACTGCAGACTACCCCTTGAATGTGAAAATATGTAGTCTTCATTTAATAATATTGCATTGTATTTTTAGGTTATTTGTTGAACAGACAAATGAACAAATACAAAGGTAAAAGGAAGAAATGGAATAGGTGGATGGATAAGAAAACTGGGAGGAAAAGGGAGGAAAAAGAAAAGGAAAAGGGAAGGAAGGAAGGAGTGAGGGACCAAGAAACAAGAAGAACATGCTTGTGATTCCTTGGTAGCTCTGTGTAAACTCTTTTATAGTGCATGCCTATGCGTGCCTACTCTGAAATAAGTCCAAATGAGGTGAATGGAGCTTACTTTCAGGCATAGGATTTGCAGTCTTTCTATTTACAGTAAATGCATTTGACCTTAAGAGACCTACAGTTTATAGGACTGCAGTGTTTATGCTTCTGTATATTTCTTAATAGCCCAAAGAACCAGAAAAGCTTGAAGAATTCAGTATTTGGGTTCCTATATGAAATTTTCTGATCCACACGTGTCAGACTAATGTGTGGACTTGAACTTACTTAGCCACCAGATTTTGCATTTCTCAAAATATTGTAATGCAGTTGTTGACAATGAATATGTAGCCTATTTGAAACTGCATTTAAATTACCATATTTTTTGCTCTATGACTCACTTTTTCCCTCCTAAAAAGTAAGGGGAAATGTGTGTGTGTCTTATGGAGTGAATGCTGGCTGCACAGCTATCCCAGAAGCCAGAACAGCAAGAGGGATTGCTGCTTTCACTGCGCAGTGATCCCTCTTGCTGTTCTGGCTTCTGAGATTCAGAATATTTTTTTTCTTGTTTTCCTCCTCCAAAAACTAGGTGTGTCTTGTACCTGGTGCATCTTATAGAGCGAAAAATACATTAAATTAATTTTTAAGAAGAGTTTTTAAAATAAAACCATAGATAACTCTGGAATGATATTATGGGTATGACATATGAACATGATATGGACTGAGAAGATGTCCACCGCTATTGTGAGCAATGCGCATTTCCAAGACGGTGATTTGATTTAATATTTATACAGTATTCTGCTTTTCCAACAACAAATATTGAGCTAAAAGTGGCTCACAATAATCACAATATCATTAAAAAAACAAGAAAACATCGCAGTCACTATATATATCAAACACAATAGCATATAAATAAAGCAAATAACAACAAATCCATCAAAACAATTAATACAATTCTAGAAAGTCAAAGTGATTCAAAATATCAGAAAGAGCTGCTGAGCACCAGTCTGGTGTCATCCTCTCTCTGGGGCTTCTCATTTGCTGAGGGCAGCAGACAGCACACTTCCAGGCAGTAAGATCTGTCATGGTTTTTAATCTTGACTTCTTTTTCACCTTCTATGGGTCCACAGGTGGGAACTCTTGGTATAGGTCTTGCTGCAGGTGATGTAGATGTGGGTGGCAGTCTGTTTGCGGGGCCAGGAGCAAGAGCCCCACTTGGGCTTGGCTTCCAGAAGTTCCAGCGGCGAGGAGACTCACTGGGATGGTGTACTGGCTATCAATTTTTTTTTAAAAAACCACCTGCTCCTGGCCAGGAACCAAAGTTCCGCATGAAGTATTATGTATGCACATTGAGATTTGTAATCTCTTTCTTTGAGGAGAAGCCCTTTGCACACTGAGAATACTCACATAAAGGTTTGGGAGCCTAGAGACTTTCCAGAGAAGTACTTTATGAAGTGATGGAAATGGGCTTTTTTGGGTGAAGGGGAGTCTCATCTGGATCTGCTGCTTTTGCTGGCAGTAGCTTAGATCCAAATACCTTGCTGTATGAATGGAAATCATTCCATTCATTCCACTCTTTCACTGAGGGGGCCTGCCATTTTCTCCCAATCTTAGTGCGTGGCAAAGTACTGCTCCAGAAGTCTTAATCTGTATCTGTGGAAGGAGTGTGCAGGTGTGCACATCACCTCTTCCATCACTGACCTTTTTTGCATTAAGCTGGGAAGTCTGGATGAGGATTGGAAGGGCGTTCAGTCAAATGCACTAACAATCTCCCTCACAATCCAGAAGCCCGATCACACAGAGTATGGGATGGGAGGGGGAGGACTGTAAATGTTTTCAGCCAAAGGTCCAGACAATTCACTCAGTCTTTCCCACTGAGTACATGAAGGTCAAGGGTGGAGGGGGCAGCGTCAACACAGCCCTCCATGGATTGAAGAGTGAAAATGCTTGAAGAAAGCTACAGTGTTTCGTAGAGGTGGGCATTGAAAAACAACAGCACCATTTCAAATATCATATTTCTGAAATGTTTTAAATCCAACAGAGCTCTGGGCTCTTTGGGGAAGGTAGGCAAAATATTATTATTATTATTGGTAGTAGTAGTAAGTAGTATTAACCTGGGTTCTAGCCTCAAAAGCATGCTTGTCATTTGTGTTTGAGATGTAGCAAAATGATTTCTGATGGGCTTGGGAAATCCCATGCATTCAAAAGCCATTTAATAAGTGACTTTCGGATTCTAAGTGTGAATTGGCAAAAAGGGAAAAGGGAGACAAAGAAGAAAAGATAAAACACCACCCACTGCTTTATGGTTCCCACTCTTAATGCAAAGCATTCTGATCACTGGAGTGAATATGAAAAAAAATCAAAGTCATCAAACTGCATCTGACATTGTTAGTAAACACTGAGCAGTTACATTTCCTGTGACACTTACACTTCTCTCTCCATCTCTCTCTCTCTCCACACTCAAGGCTTTTTGTTTCCTCTTCCCACTGCATCTGACAAGCTGATTCCAGAGGCCAATGACAACATCCATGTCTCTTTCAAGCTGAGTGCATTTGTTATGCATTTGAGAGGGTTACCTTCCTGCCCTTGGGTATCTAGTCACGCAATGTGAAAAAATGCAGGAGTTCATGGGCTGCTGAGTGCTCAGACATGGCACTTTCCTAAGTGAAGGCAACTAGCGAGCAAGTGCAGCAATTAGAGATTTATGAAAACAGTTTCCCCCCACTGGGATATCTTGATGATTGCGCTGATCGCAAAGCAAAGATTTGTTTGCAGGGAGTTTAGAGGATGTAGCATCAAGCAGTTGTTATACCCAGTGCTTTTCTCCTAGAAAGAAAAAAAAAACGGTGCTAGCACTCATCATGAAGTTGTGACAGTAACTGCCACACTTTTAATGTGCTTTTCTTCTAGAAAGAAAAGATGTCAGTTCTGCGTACCCTTGGGTACCCCCAGAAAAAAGCATTGGTTATACCAAACTTTCCAGTTCATTTCCCAGTCATGTTCTTTCCAGAAAAAAAAATCAGATTTTGGAGGATTTGTTGCATGAGAGTGCCAAATCTGCTTTAATTGCACAACTTGCTGGTATGTGATTAAATCCCACTTGCAAAATGGTGACAGTCTAGTGCTCTTGGAATTCATGCGCCTCAGAGTTTTGTAAACAAGCATACTGTCAATAGGTTAAAAATTCTAGTCATTTTAATGGCCATTCCATTATGCATCTTTTCACTTTTGTAGAATGTGGGATCAGGAAGATACAGATACCTGACGTGCCTAAATACGCTCATGTAAAAATGAAGCCAGTATTACAAGATGCAGTAAGAAGTTACATATAGTTACTAAAGATTAAGATGATTTTGAAACAGTTTAAAAAGAGAGAGGGAGGGGAAGAGGGAAGAGAGGATGAGAGATTCAAAGCACTGAATGTGACCTAGGTGAACATTAATCGGAGATAATCCCGAATTATTCTGTAAGTGACTGTAATACTTGACAGGGGTCTTGGATTGCCTGACCTAGAATTTGAAGCATTTCCCTTATCCATAAAAGCATCACAGCATGGGCAGTGGTGAGGCAAGCTGCTAGACCTTTGGATTCACAGGGTGTACAAGAGGACTTTATATCCAGATCTTATATCCAAACATTTAGTGCTTTGGGGCAAGCATTGCAGTGTGGGTGACACTCTTTTCCTTCTCTTTTACTGTCTGTCTCTAAGCACATGGTTCCCTGTGCTGCTTAGCAAGATGCCACATGTACTGTGTGCCTGGCAGCAATCACATGCACTGAATCAGCACATTACACATCTAAATAAACCCACCTGCAGAGATGCCCTCTGTGATCCTAGCTGAGGTGCCAGATCAGCCCTTATTACGGCATTTCATTGCAACTATTCATATGCACAGACAGGGTGATTTAAAATCCCCTATGGAAACAACAAGACTTGCACCCTGCTGTCCCAACAGCCATGGCAAAAACAAAAGAAAGGTTGTCTAAGGTTGGTCTGCACAGAAGAGACCAATAGAAAGGATTATGCTTTTGGCTGTCGGGAAGCCATAGACATTTGAAGAGAGCTCACTGCTGCTGCTTAGCAATTATTACAAATTATTGTAGCTAGAATAGGGGGAGGGGGAGAGGGGAGCTTTATCTTCACAAATAACATTGCTGCTCTGAAATGAGGAGTTGCCAGTGACTTGGGTTGCAGTGATAATTTTCAGTTGGCCTCCCTCCATCCATCACAGGGAATAACACCTGGCAAACTGCTTGGTTCCAGCCAACTCTTGTTAACCTTTCAGCCTTCACAATAACTATCAGCGGGGACAAACTTGGTGCCACAAATAAACTGGCATTCAGAACTCTCCACCAGCTAATAATGGTGCATGACTTTTCAACACGAAAGGAAACAAAAATGTTCTGTTTAATTAGACAAAAGAAGTCCTCAAATATCACACTGCTGTCGAACAGAATTGCACACAATGATAAACAGGCTTTGTGGTTAGCTTTGGCATCAATGCATATTTTCTCTCTCCACTTCCCTTAAGCATTTTAAAAATTCTGTTTCGAAAATAAAGCAAGGACAGTCCTTGAGGATGCTTGTGGAAAGAAGCAGCTACATTTCAGCCTTTTCTAAGCTTCCCATCTTGTTGTACTCTTCATTGCATTTGCTCATTGGGTTGCCAGAAGAATGAACAATTTACTTTCACCCTTTGGTTGGCTATGCAATTTCCTCCTGAATGAAGGACCTGTTGACTGTGATTTATTCACTTTCCTGAGCAACAGCTTAATATACTTCGGAAGGAAGAGACAGTACTTTTAGTACTAGCGGTTTGCCTTGTAAGGGCCCATTAGAGGGATCATTCTGGTGCTACCAGTTCTCTCTCTGCACTATCTTCAAGCTCCTGGAAGGCATTACTCAATTCCAAAGTAACAGTTCAGAAAGAGAAGTCTGAGCGCAGTGTCTTGGTTTCAGCTTGCTGAAGGCCAGGACCTTATTATTTTTTGTCGAAGAAGCTAGGGTTGCCATACGTCTGGGAAATCCCAGACATGTCCTCTTTTGTGGGGGCTACATGCCCATCCAGGGAGATATTTACAATTTGTGGGGGCTACATGGCCATCCAGGGAGATATTTACAATCTGTGGGGGCTACATGCCCATCCAGGGAGATATTTACATCATATGATGTGTAGGGGTGAAAACTACAAATGTGCCAATATGTGTCTTCTGTTGGTGCAGTTCTTGGTTTTTGCACTACATCCACTTTAATCATCTGCCTCATCATGATGCATAAGTCCTGCTGGGCCATCCTATAGTAAGCAGGCCCAGCCACACATAAGGGGAACACAGAATAGCCTACTTTCTGCCCCTTAAAACTTGCTGTCATAAGCAACCACTTGAACCAAACCCTAGAAATGGGGGTTTTGCAACATAGGAGCATAGAAAGCTGCCTTACACCAAGTTGACTATTGGTCCATCTAACTCAGTATAGTCTATGACTGGCAGCAGCTCTCCAACATTTTGGCCAAGGAACATTCTCAGCCCTACCTGGAGATGCTGGGGATTGAACATGGGACTTTCTGCATGTGAAGCATATGCTCCACCACTGAGCTATGGCAATTCCTTAAACAAGAATGTGCTTGCTCTTTAAGTGGTATATACAGTGTATCTGGTACAAAGTGCCTTTCACCACCAGAAGCTAGCACACCAGCTTGGTCCCTTACTGGACAGAGCAAATATGGCCATAGCTATCATACTTTGGCTTTCTAAGCTGACATGTTATGGCCATTGCAAATATGCTTCAATTTATTTAACTGGCTGGTGTTTTGGCTTCATTGATGTATTTAATATGCCTTGTTTTTGTGCATTTGATCTCTCCATTTGGTGGAAAGGCAGGATACAAATTTAGCAAGTCTAGAAGCAATAATTGAATACTGTACAGATACAGGAAATCTGACTCCTTAAAGAAAGAGTGGGTACTCTGTGGCCTCCCAAATGTTGTTGAACTCCTATCAATCCCTGTCAGCATGGGTGAGAATGGTGGGAGTTGTAGCCCAATAACTTCGAAGGCCAAAGATCCCCCCCTCATCCCTGCCTTTAACCGGTGTGGAATTGGGTGGAATTGAACATCCTGCTCATCCAATTGTTCCATCTGCACAAGCATTCCAGCTTGTGACAGAATGATATCCCTCCTTGCATGTTGTCTCTCAACCTCACCAGATCCATTTGGGGGGGTTTTTGGGGGGGTCATTGGGGTACATGGAGTGAGGAGAAGGGGGAAGCCCCATTGCATAAGTAGAAATCATTGCCCAGGGTTCCCACAGATGGAGGAAACCGACCCTTAGTTTTTAAGCTGGTTTTGTTGTATTTATGTATAATGCTTGTTGTAGGGTTGCCATGATATTTCAAAAAGTAAAAACCAGGACATCCCAAAAGTTATTGAGACCCTGGAAAATCCAGACATATGCCCTGCCCTGTGCCCATTCTACTAAAGAGCAGAATATAAACCCACAAAGCAAACAAATAAGAAAAGTATCTAATCAATCAAAGGATGGTTTTTGTAGTATTGGCAGATTAATTGCCAAGCTCTTCCCCTTGAAGTTGGCATGCTGATTGACATCATCGCCACTGGGCCCCTGGACAACCAAGGGCTGTTCCTCAGCTGTATGTTCTAGCTTTAAGGACCTATTGAAATAAATTAAGAAATGGCTCTTAAATGGCTCTTAAATATGGTTCTGATCGTTGCCTTAAAAATACCTTAGATAGCTATTATTCAAACAAGCATCAATCAGTCCCACACTCTTACGTTGCTGCTCATTTTGCAGTGACAAATTGGATCGTGAAGCAATGAAAATCTACATGCTGCTATATCAAACCCGACTCTTCAATAACACAGATGTCAAGCTGGCTTTTGCAATGTATTCAGCTGGGAAGCAGGGACAGCTAGAAAATGTGGCATTAGCTTAATGCCAGTCATATGGCTTGAGGGCCTGTCCTGCTTTATCCATACGTAGTCTTCTGACAGGAAGCACCAATGCTAGCTCTGTGTTAGTGCTACCTATAGTTTCCTTCCAGTACCAAAAAGCAGTTCTGTAAAAAAAGAGGATTTTTATTGGGACTTCAATGCAGGAGGTGGACATACTTTTCTGAGAAGCTGCTAGAGGGAGGTTGTTGTTCTTCAGTCATTTAGTCGTGTCCGACTCTTCGTGACCCCATGGACCAGAGCACGCCAGGCACTCCTGTCTTCCACTGCCTCCCACAGTTTGGTCAAACTCATGTTGGTAGCTTCAAGAACACTGTCCAACCATCTCATCCTCTGTCGCCCCCTTCTCCTTGTGCCCTCAATATTTCCCAACATCAGGGTCTTTTCCAGGGAGTCTCTTCTTATGAGGTAGTCAAAGTATTGGAGCCTCAGCTTCAGGATCTGTCCTTCCAGTGAGCATTCAGGGCTGATTTCCTTATGAATGGATAGGTTTGATCTTCTTGCAGTCCATAGGACTCTCAAGAGTCTCCTCCAGCACCATAATTCAAAAGCATCAATTCTTTGGCACTCAGCCTTCTTTGTGGTCCAGCTCTCACTTCCATACATCACTACTGGGAAAACCATAGCTTTAACAATACAGACCTTTGTTGGCAAGGTGATGTCTCTGCTTTTTAAGATGCTGTCTAGGTTTGTCATTGCTTTTCTCCCAAGAAGCAGGCATCTTTTAATTTTGTGACTGCTGTCACCATCTGCAGTGATCATGGAGCCCAAGAAAGTAAAATCTCTCACTGCCCCCATTTCTTCCCCTTCTATTTGCCAGGAGGTGATTGGACCAGTGGTCATGATCTTAGTTTTTTTGATGTTGAGCTTCAGACCATATTTTGCACTCTCCTCTTTCACCCTCATTAAAAGGTTATTTAATTCCTCCTCACTTTCTGCGATCAAGGTTGTGTCATCTGCATATCTGAGGTTGTTGATATTTCTTCCGGCAATCTTAATTCCGCTTGGGATTCATCCAGTCCAGCCTTTCGCATGATGAATTCTGCATATAAGTTAAATAAGCAGGGAGACAATATACAGTGGTACCTCGGGTTACATACGCTTCAGGATACATACGCTTCAGGTTACAGACTCTGCTAACCCAGAAATAGTACCTTGGGTTAAGAACTTTGCTTCAGGATGAGAACAGAAATCGTGCTCCGGCGGTGCAGCGGCAGCGGGAGGCCCCATTAGCTAAAGTGGTGCTTCAGGTTAAGAACAGTTTCAGGTTAAGAACGGACCTCCGGAACAAATTAAGTACTTAACCCGAGGTACCACTGTACAGCCTTGTCGTACTCCTTTCCCAATTTTGAACCAATCAGTTATTCCATATCCAAGGCACATAACAAGGGTACCTGAGGACACATTGGTAGAGGCAGTGTCTAGCAGCTCATTTTATAGGGCAGTAGGGAATTCAAGTCCCACAAATAGGAAGAGAGGAATATGGTCCCATTTGCAGGCCTAGCAAATTATCATCTTGTCAGAGGGGGGAAAAGGCACTCCCTAGACTCAAGCACACACAGCAGACATCACAGAAGGAACAGAGAGAAGGGCATTGGCAGATAATCTTGGACCACAGGTAGTTGGACCACATGGAAGTAGATGCTGCTTTAGGTATTAAACTTAATTAATTAATTAGATTTATATCATGCATATTCCCCCAAAGGAGTCCAGGATGGCAAACATGTCATTACTGAAACAAAATGTCTTTTAAAAGGTAATACTTATTCCATGAGAGATCCAATTATCGTTGCATTATGGATAACTCTTTTGTAAAATATTTGAAATATATGTTCCACAACATGAATGTGGCCCAGAGTTGTGGTATGCTGTTATGCAAGGGGAACCTGTTGTCTGCCAGATGTTGTTGGATTCTAGCTCCCGACTGCCCGAGCCAGCATGGCTAAGGGTCAAGAATGATGGAACTTGGAGCCTAACAAGGTCTGGGACAAAGATTCCTCATCCCTGGTGGAAGGTAATGCAGTGTTACATGGAATAATATTAAACAAGAAAAGAGCAGCAGAGTACAGCTGCATTTATATGTGTCTCATGGAATTTTTGTTATTGTTGTCGTTGCCCAGCAGCTGTGGTTTCACATCACAGTACACTTTAGGATGAAAATATCCTGAAGGTAGACAGGCAAAAAAGAGTTCGGGATAAGCCACTCATTATCATAAATGCAATTGTAACCATAAGAGAAAAATCTTTGAAAAATGCCATAAAACTACAGTGGGGACATGAACACAGCAGGATCTGTAACTCAGGTGCTGTTTTCTTTTCTTTGTTCTGAATTTGCAAGGAAAACACTGCTTTATTTCAACTTTGTTCTTTCCCTGAATAATTTATTGGGTGAGCTGATAAGAAGAACTCACTGGATATGAAAACAGTAATAATAGATGTTTCACCTGAAGCTTTGAGTTGAGATGTAGGGGCATTCGAATGCACGAGAGGTGGTTCTGAGATCACGGCTGCTGGACCTTCTCCCATAATTTCTCAACAGAGCTTATGTACCTATAAAGCACAAAACAGGATACTTTACAAATTACACACATTCAGTCAATAAATAACTAGGGGTGGGTGGACCCATGAACATCTGGTCCATACCAGTTCTTAGAGGTTTAGTCCTGTCTAGCTTCCTAGTTGCTTTTTAACTGAAAATCATTAAAAATCCACCAAAAAACACACTTAAAAATACTTACAAGGTGATTCAGGGATTATGTGCTGCCTCCCCCCCTCTTGACCTTATAAAACAGGGCATGTAAACATCGAGGGCAGCAATGGTTTGTACCATACAATTCCCACTAAGAGTGATGAAATGCCATGAAATCCTGGTACATCCAGGCAAGCTGCCGTATGTGCATTCAAACCATGCATCAGCAAGGCATCCCCCACATGAGCTTCTCAGGCAGTGGACAGCTGGACACATTGCCCTAGAAATTTAAAGGAAAAATGAGGGGAGAGCAAGGATGGAGGCAATTCATGACACTGACCACCTCATTCATAAATATGCCAGACTGCAATTTCTGAAGTGGATCATTGATCTGATTTGGAGCATGTTGTACCTAGACTGGATCAGGTGCATCTGCTTTGAAATCTGGGTAGGGTGGAGCCCCTCCCCCCGCTCCCATCCCTACATACAACTGAACAAGTCTTGAGAATCAATTCACTAACCTGCCATGCTGAATATGTGGCTTGAGTAGATTGGTAGGTGTTTGAAACACAGTGGAATAATCATTATATAACTTCAGCCTGTATCAAATGTCCCACTCTGCCCATGATTACAATGCCAAGACACCAATGTTCCCCATCCTGGTGAGCTCCGGGTATTTTGGGCTACTACTCCCGTTATATCTGCTCTTTGTTCATGCTACCTAAGGCTGATGGGAGATGAAGTCCACAGCTTCACAGTTCACAGCTAGAATCTAATTATCAGAAGCATTTTTTTTTAGTGCTGATCAAAGTACATTAATACAGTGGTACCTTGGTTTAAGAACAGTTTAGTTTATGAACAACTTGGATTAAGAACGCTGCAAACCCCGAAGTAGGTAATTTGGTTTGTGAACTTTTCCATGGAATAAGAACATGTTTCGCTTCCTGTTGAGTGTGTTCCATTTGTAAATTGAGTCCCCTGCTGCTATGGGAAAGCACGCCTTGGTTTAAGAATGCTTTGGTTTAAGAATGGACTTCTGGAACGGATTAAGTTCGTAAACCAAGGTATCACTGTATATCCTAAGGGCACTTTGAGGAAAGTGGAGGAGGAACAGGGAAGAGATGGGCCTTTATAGGGACACACTGTGCCAAAAAACTACATGACAACTACATATAATGTTATATACATGGTTTAATGTTCTGTGAGTCTTGTTTTTATTTGTGGATCAGTCAGGACTGGGAATACAACACACATGGAGGAGAGTTTTGTGGTTGTTGTGGTTGTTAGTGTTCTACCACTTCCTCCCATACTGGAGTCTCCACACGGAAGAGATGTCACCACTGGTGGGAATAGGAATTTCCTTCTTGTTCCAAATAGCAGTTCTGTGTGAAGGAGGATTCCCTTTGGGACACCAGCATAGGAGGAAAGGGTTAAACCCCTCCCCATGCATCACAGTGGTGATCCTGCCTAGGCTCATCAGCAGCTGCTATTTAAAGTATAAAAAAATACTACATATTAAATCACATGTTTAACATCACATGTAGTTTGACCCTCAGAATGAGAAGCTGAGGACAGCTTTTCTCTAGAATGAGACAGAGCTCAGTTCTCTGCAAGACTCCAAGGTATCATCATGACTAACACAGAGCATCCATGCATGTCTTTTGGGGATAGTAACTCTAACCCCCCAAATTAAAGTGCTTCTCTGAAACCTTGAGAAAAATTAATCGTGTAGTTTAAACACATCAGTTTTTCATATAAAAGGGACATTGTGGATGTGCATAAGGGAGAACATCAGTAGATAAATAGCGTTGTCTTTTGTTTTGAAGGTAGAACAGTTCACATCATATCAGAAAGCTTTATAATGAATATAAATTAGAAGCAAACTCTGTTTGCATGAGGCACATTTGTCTTCAAATAATCTGGTTATTTCTGGTTAGCTAATCAAATGGTATGATATTTTGAATATCTGCACGGCTCTAAATTAGAGGATTCTAAATGAGTTCTGTCAGATTTTGCAAGATTAATACTTTTCAGAATTAACCATGTGTCTGTGACATTATGCAGCTTTTAATTATCATCTCATTCCATGTGTGATGAACTGAAATATATGGTTCTACAGAAGATTGTACAATGAGATGATTATGTGAAGGAATTAGATTCTATTTTCTCACTCAGGCTTAAAGTGACCACTTCTAAAATGAAAGGAAGTGCTTAAGAGTAATGCTATCAGTGTGTTTTTTTAAGGAGATGTTCTTATGCCTTGGAGAAGTCCAGGACTTCTGTTGAGGCCCATGGCAGCATGCAAAACAGTATTGCTTGAGTGGATACTTCAACACGTGGGAGCCAGGATGAAAGGGATAATAGATGTTAGGAAGATAAGTGGTCAAGAAACCAAGCTAAGGCCAGTTCCAAGAGAGGGCTCTGAGCAGGCAAGAATGACAGTGTCACTGAAACAAAGAAGCAGGGGAAGTTTTAGGAAGCTTATTGAGAAAGGCAGAAAGAAGCAGGAAGGGGGTAAGAGGCTGCATCTGAGTTGAAGACAGGATGTGCTTTGTGACATCAGAAGAGCCCTGCTTGATCAGACCAGACGTCTACCCATTTCAGAGTGCTATTTCCTACAGGGGTCAACCTGTGTCATTGTGAATCCATAAGCAGAACATGAATGCAATAGTACTCTCCTGTCCATGGTCCCCAGCAACTGGTATTCAGAAACACAGTGCTTCTCACACTGGAGATAATCTGTCCATCATGATCAGTAGTCACTGATACTCTTACCCTGTATGAATTTGTCTAATCCTCTTTTAAAGCAGTCCAAATTGGTTGCCATCACTACATTTTGTAGTAGCAAATTCCATAGTTTGTTTGTGTTCTCTATGAAGCAGTACTTCCTTTTGTCTGTCCTGATTCTCCAAATATTCAGCTTCATCAGTTTACTCTCTATTATTAGAAAGGAAGAAAAGCCTCTCACTCTACCCATTTCTTCCATACAGTGCATAATCGTAGGCACCTTTATCACGTCCTCCCAGTTACATTTTCTTTAAATTCAAAAGTCTGAGACCTTTGTAGTATTTACTTTTAGGGAAGATATTACATTCTCCTAATCATTGTGGTTGCCCTTTTCTGCACTTATTTCAGCTGTAGAATCTCTCTCTCTCTCTCTCTCTCTCTCTCTCTCTCTCGATGTGACAACTGCAACTGTGCCTAATATTCTAAGTGCAGCTATGCCATAGATTTGTATAATGGCACGATGACACTGGCAGTTTTATTTTTGACCCTTGTCCTAATAATTCCAAGGATTTTCCATTTTCACTGTTTCACACACTGGGTTACTCTAGTCATTAGGCCACTCCAACCCCAATATCTTTTATGATTAGTCACTGCCAGTTCAGACCACATCAGCCCCAATGTAATCCTGACTGATCCATCAATATTCCTTTTTTGGCACCATGCTGTGATTTAATTTTACAAAATCTCTAGTTAAACTCAAAGGCAGGAAGAGGGAAACCATGGAAAAATAGCCCAACATAAAATAAAAATCAATTTATCCAAGTCAATGTTGTTCAGCTAGTAAAGCATGGCCCATGGTCTTCTCTTTTAACCCCAAAATGCCTACTTATGTAGGAGTAAGAAAACAGTGGCACTTCTGAGCAGACATTTATAAAATTGTACAGCTAAGAACTAAATCAGACAAAGAGAAACCCCATTACAGATTATTTAATATTTAGCTGCTCCTTGATATTTAAAAAATAATTAAAAATCTGTGCACAAACCAAACTAGATTTTCATGCAAAGCAATTGCCTAGAACTTTATCTCTGATATATTAGTTTTATATGATCAAGGAGGGTGTGTGTGTGTGTGTGTGTGTGTGTGTGTGTGTGTGTATCCAAATATTCAATTACTCACTTCCAGCAACACATGTATTACATGGGGTTTCTGTTTATGTGTTTGAGCTGAATGACTCCAACCTTAAAAATTACAAGAAAATGAATAAGACAGAAAATACCTGGCTTGCTTGTTAATAGAATAAAGCAACAATTTTCACTCCAAATATTATTTTGTTATCAAAGTTCAGAAACAGGGAGATATGAATAAACAGGAAGTAAGCAGGTCTAGTAAGTAGCCTTAGATTGACAGTGAGAATATGCAGTTAGTTAACCAGACTGAGTCCAGTATGAAATGCAGTCCCTAAGAGAGAGTGGATGGTATAGGAAACGCATATGTCAGCATAATATGAAATCAAGATCCTGGATTGTAAAACACAGCTCTTTCAGGACCCTGGACAGCTCACTTGGAGATGGCTATTTGTTCCAGTGACATCTGCTAGGAAAATTTCTAGGGTTCCTTCCTTGGAGTAGACAGCAGAAAGTCTGAAAGGAAAGAAGAGTCAGGTACACAAGGTAGGCTCAACAGAGATTTATTAATCATCAGACAGAACTGAATGGTCATCCACAGGGCTATTGCCACAAGCATGTTCTGGCCCTGATACTTGCCTTTAGGCTCTTCTTATATACTCTTCTTCTATCAGGTAAATGCATGCCCATATCATTTATGCATTATTATTGGCTAAAGCAATGTGTGAACAACTTATGGACCTTCCAATCGGGCCTTCCAATTGGGCACACCATATTTGGAGTTGTTTTCCACTTAGAAACTCCCGGTATCAGCCTCAATCATTCCTTTTCAGCAGATTTTGGCTTGCATAGTCTGTTACCTTTCCAGTTCTTCTTGTTTGTGCTAACTCCTTATCATTACATTCCAATATGTTTTCCTCCACTTATCTGGCCAGCTATCCTGTTAAAGAACATAGTTTCTGAGGGCAAGGTTCTTGCTGCTTATGGACACTGCTTTGGACAAGCAGTACTGACTCTAAGCATTAGGCTGCAATTATGATTTTAGCTACAGTGGTACCTTGGTTCTCAAACTTAATCCATTCCAGAAGTCTGTTCCAAAACCAAAGCGTTCCAAAACCAGGGCATGTTTTCTCATAGAAAGTAATGCAAAATGGATTAATTCATTCCAGACTTTTAAAAACAACCCCTAAAACAGCAATTTAACATGAATTTTACTATCTAATGAGACCATTGATCCATAAAATGAAAGCAATAATCAATGTACTGTACTATAAAATAAATAAAACAGTATTCTAGATGATAAAAATTTTAAAAAAAAAATCTTACCTTCACTAAAGATAGTCATTGTTTGGATGGTGGGCTTTTATCCATTTCCGCAGTCACACAACCAATCAATCAATCAATCAATCAGTAGCTGAACTGGTATCCACACAGTCACAAAAACAAATTAACTGAAAAAGCCTCAAAACAAAAAACGCAAAATAAATAGCAAAAAAAAAAGCACAAAATATAAGCTCCAAATATCACCTCAGAACACTGGAATCGGAAACGGAAGGCTTGAATTACAATGGGAGGTGGGGCGCAAATTAGCAGTGCAACAGGAAACATAGGGGGACGCAAATGAGCAGCGCAACAGGAAACACAGAAACGGAAGGCTTGAATTACAAGGGGGGGCGCAAATTAGCAATGCAACAGGAAACACAGGGGGACTCAAAATGGAGCATGTTCGGTTTCTGGAATATACTCAGAGTCGCAAAGTGATTTCATGCTCTTTATTCAGCTCATAGTGGTGAGGAGGAATGAATGAAAGTCCCCTCAAGGTATCTGCTTTATATACATTATTTACACAATGGGCTGCACATGATTGGCTAATTCCGGAATTCTACTGTAAGCCAATCAGGTTGTGGATTCACTTCTATCTGGAGCATGATTGGGTGGTTCCTGCCAACCAATCATATTGCTGCATTGTTCTAGGACCAATCTGACTGCTGCATTCTGAATCCTATTGTTCTAGGACCAATCAGACTGCTGCAGTTTGGATCCTATTCAACTCAGTACATAACACCCCTCCCCTCTAAGTTCCAGTCCTGCCCGGGAGGTCGCATTCATAGTCCTCGAGGTACGCCGGCGGCCTACGTGTGCGTTGCGGCCTGGGGTGTTCCCTGGTCCGGGGTTCAGGTTCTGGCTCGTGTTCCAAGGATGCTGGCTGTGATGGGGCTGTATGGTCTGGCGCAACCGGCTCGCTCAGTCGTGGTTCTGGTTCCGGTGTCCTTTCGGCCTCATGGGTCCCCTCTGTATTTACTGATTCTGCCTCTCCTGCTTGCCCCTGCTGCTCTATGGGCCTCACTGCCCCACTGTTCCCTGACCTGTCCTCCTCCTCCTGGTTTTCTCCCGGGAATCGTCGCCGTATCTGGTCGCAGTGGCGGCGCCAGCATTGCCCCCCATCTGTTAGCACCTCGTACGACACGGGGCCAGTGACCCTGGTGACTGTGGCGGGTACCCATGCAGGGCCTGCCCCAAAATTCTTTGCGTACACTGGGTCCTGGGCCTCGAAGGTCCGGGGGTTCCTGCCTTCCCCCACCACTACCTCATCCTGAGCTCTATCGGGGTGAAGGCGGTCCAATCTGATTGCAAGGCGCCGACCCATTAGTAGTTCAGCGGGGCTCCGGCCAGTCGTTGAGCTGGGGGTGCTGTGCTGTGCTAGAAGGAATGTGGCAAGGCGGTACTCCCAATCCCCTTGCGTCATGCGGCGAAGGGTGTCCTTGGTGGTCCGCACCATGCGTTCTGCTTGGCCATTGGTGGCAGGGTGGAATGGCGCCGAACGGATGTGGCGGATGGCGTTCTGCGCTGTGAAGGTTTGGAATTCTCCTGACGTAAATGCAGTCCCGTTGTCTGAGACGAGAGTGTCAGGGAGCCCGTGGGTTGCAAACAGCCTGCGTAGTACCCGGATGGCTGCGGACGTAGAAGTGGATGGTACCAGTGCGACTTCCAGCCATTTGGTGTAGGAGTCCACCACTATGAAGAATGTTTTCCCCTGAAAGGGGCCAGCGAAGTCCACATGCAGGCGTGACCATGGTGCTCGGGCGGACTCCCAGGACTGGACTGGGGCCCTTGGGGGATCTGGGCGGGATTCTTGGCAGGCCTGGCAGTGTTTGACCCAGGCCTCTATCTCTCCGTCGATCCCTGGCCACCACACATAACTCCTGGCAAGGGCCTTCATTCTTACTACCCCTGGGTGTGTCTCGTGTAGGGCTGTGAGGACCCTTTTGCGGAGGGGCTGGGGAACAATGACCCTGCTTCCCCATAACAGGCACCCCTTGTGGGCCGACAGTTCATGTTTGCGGGTTGTGTAGCCGGCGAATTCTGGCCCGGGGCTGCTGCTGGGCCATCCCCTCCACACCCAGTCCAGGACCCGGGAGATGACCCTATCTTTCTTGGAATGGTGTGCAACTTCTTGTGCCTGAATGGGGCGGTCAGGAAGCAGCTCCAGGCTCATAACCTCTTGTGCAGGTGCTGGGTCAGGGCCTGTTTCCGGTAGTGGTAGCCTGCTGAGGGCATCTGCATGGCCCATCGCCTTCCCAGGGCGGTGAATCAGTGCATACTGGTAGCTGGCAAGGAAAATTGACCACCTGAGGACGCGAGGAGACAGCACTTGGGGGGTCTGCTTTTCGGGGGCAAACAAGCCAAGCAACGGCTTGTGGTCAGTCACCACGGTGAAGGGCCGCCCGTACAAGAAATCATGGAATTTTTTTACTCCCTTCACTATTGCCAGACCCTCCTTGTCGATTTGCGAGTAGTTCCGCTCGGTTGCGTTGAGTGTCTGGGAAAAGTATGCCACCGGTACCTCTCTTCCATCCGGGAGTTGGTGTCCCAGGACAGCGCCAATGCCATAGGGCGAGGCGTCGCATGCTAGCACCACTGGCAGCCTTTCGTCGAAGTGTGCCAAGACCGAGTTTGAGACCAGCAAGTCCTTGACTGCCTGGAATGCGGCCTCCTGGCGCTGGCCCCACACCCAAGGGGCCCGCTTGTCCAGGAGCCTGTGTAGGGGCTCCGCTACCGCCGCCTTGTGGGGAAGGAAGGAATGGTAAAAGTTCAATAGTCCCAAGAAGGCCTGAAGTTCAGTCTTGTTCTTGGGCGCTGGGGCATCACAAATGGCCCGTACCTTGTCCCCAGTCGGGTGGACCCCTTCTGCGTCCACCATAAATCCCAGAAAGTCCACCTGAGGCACTCCTAGTAGACATTTTTCCCGCTTCACCTTGAGACCCGCCGTCTGGAAACGGTGCAGAACGGTGCGGAGGCGGTCCTCAAACTCCTCTGGTGTGGGCCCGGCAATCAACACATCATCGAAGAAGGGGGTGACACCAGGA
Source organism: Podarcis filfolensis (assembly GCF_964270895.1). Lineage (NCBI taxonomy): Eukaryota > Metazoa > Chordata > Lepidosauria > Squamata > Lacertidae > Podarcis > Podarcis filfolensis. Next base: position 65,968,551 of record NC_139607.1, on the reverse strand, counting down.
ATCCCTTTAAGGAGCGAGTCCATTAGATTCTGGAATATGCCTGGTGCCACACTGACACCGAATTGCAGCCGCTTTACCCTGAACGCTCCTCTGTGCGTCACAATCGTCTGTGCCTCTGCTGTGGCCTCATCTACTGGCAGCTGTTGATATGCTTGGGCCAAGTCCAGCTTGCCAAAAATTTTCGACCCAGCCAGGGTGGCAAGGACATGGCTGACCACTGGCACTGGGTATGCATGGGCCGTGAGGGCCTTGTTTATGGTACATTTGTAGTCTGCGCAGATGCGGACTGAACCATTAGGCTTGACGGGTGTGACGATTGGGGTTTCCCAGGGGGCATTAGGCACCGGCTCCAGCACTCCTTGCTCCACGAGTCGGTCCAATTCCTCGTCTATACGGGGTTTCAGAGCGAACGGGACCCGGCGGGCCTTGAGCCTGACTGGTCGTACTGTGGGGTCAAGCTGTAGAGCAATGGGGGGGCCCGTATACTGTCCCAATTTCCCATCGAAAACCCCCGGAAATTCCTTGCATATGGCATCCACGTCCACTTGTAAGCTTGTGTGGTTCACCCCGGTGACGGCTAGCCCCAGTGGTCCAAACCATGCCAATCCCAGTAAGCTAATGTAGGGGCCCTTGACCACAAGCAAGTCCAGTTGCCGCGTCCGCCCTCGGTATTGCACCCTGAAGGTCCCCACCCCCATTGTGGGGACCTTACGTTTCTGGAAGTCCCGGAGGGTGAATGGGGCCGGCCTGAGTTTGGGACCCCCAGTAGGACACAGTTTCCTTAAGGTCCTTGCTGAGATTATGGATAGAGTTGAACCCGTGTCAAGCTCCATGCGGCATGGGGCCCCCTCTATCTGTACCTCTACATAAATTTTCTCTACGTTGGGGTGGGGCAACTGGTATACCTGGAAGTCCGTGAGCTCCGTCGAGTTGCCTTGGTGTGTTGGGCCCCGGGACCTGGGGCTCTTGGATTGGTCATCTGATGCCTGGCGTCGGGTGGGCCGAGCTCGACACACCCGGGCGATGTGTCCCAATTTTCTGCACTGCCTGCACTCTGCGTTGCGGAAACGGCAGGTCCTCCTCTCGTGACTTTCTCCACAGCTTGCGCAGTTCCCTCCTCCTCGTCGAGGCAGCTGTGGTATGTGGGCTGCTTGAGTGCGCTGCTGTACTTGGTGCACCTCCTCCTTGTCAGATCCTGAGTCGTCGGTGAGGTCTTTGTGGTGGACCCTCGGTTGGGACGGCTGGGTCGGCCGTGCCTCTTGCGTCGACCTCTCGGCAGCTTCCGTTGCCAGGGCCTCCTCCAGAGCGACCTGGAACGTTAGGTCCTTCTTAGCGTAGAGGCGTCGTTGCAGCTTCTCATCCTTCAGGCCACCGACGAGGCGATCACGAAGCATGTTCTCCAGCTCTGAGAAGTTGCAGAACCGGGCAGCTTGGCGGAGAGAGGTCACAAACCCAGTTATGGTTTCCCCAGGGGCTTGCCGCTTTGCGTAGAAGGCATTTCGACGAGCCACCACTGAGGGCTGTGGCGAAAAGTGCCCCTTCAGCTGTTCCATTATTGTTTTGTATGGAACCGTAGCAACGTCTTCAGGCGCAAGGAGAGCCCGGGCGATTTCAAACGTCTCCTCTCCGCAGACGCTGAAGAATATTGCCCTCTTCTTGGCGTCTTCTTCATCGGTGACCCCTTTGGCTTCTAGGAGGAAGGTGAAACGGGAGGCGTACGCTTCCCAGTCTCCAGATGCTGGGTTGAATGGCGAGAAGCTGCTGTCGGTTGCCATTCTGAGTTCCTTGTGTCCCGGAGCTGAAGCCTGGATACACGGTGCGAGGCAGCGGTGCGGCAGGTGGCGGTGCTGCGGTGCTGTGTGTGGCAGTCAGCTCAGCGGGATCCCACCTTCGTCGCCAGTGGAATATACTCAGAGTCGCAAAGTGATTTCATGCTCTTTATTCAGCTCATAGTGGTGAGGAGGAATGAATGAAAGTCCCCTCAAGGTATCTGCTTTATATACATTATTTACACAATGGGCTGCACATGATTGGCTAATTCCGGAATTCTACTGTAAGCCAATCAGGTTGTGGATTCACTTCTATCTGGAGCATGATTGGGTGGTTCCTGCCAACCAATCATATTGCTGCATTGTTCTAGGACCAATCTGACTGCTGCATTCTGAATCCTATTGTTCTAGGACCAATCAGACTGCTGCAGTTTGGATCCTATTCAACTCAGTACATAACAGTTTCTGAAAAAAAGTTCAGAAACCGGAACACCTACTTCCGGTTTTGCAGTGTTCAGGTTCCAAGTTGTTCATGAACTAATTGTTCGAAAACCGAGGTACCACTGTACTTCTCTATATGTATCCATAACAATATACACGTCCTATCTCTCTCTCTCTCTCTCTCTCTCTCTCTCTCTCTCTCTCTCTCTCTCTCTAATACACATATTTCTAACATATCTTACCTCCCACTGAGTGAACAACAAAGTTGCTTGATGCTGGTGTGGGTAATGGTTAATGGCTGCCATCTGTTAGAACAATTTCCTTTGGGATTGCCCTCTGGGTGAAACAAAGCTTTTGTGCTATGCTCAAAGAGAATTTTTTATGTAAAAGAATGGTGGTGTACAAGAAATCTAGTTTAAGTACTCTGATGATAAAGGCTAGAGAGAAGCTGATAACCTGTACCAAGGGTGCCATGAAGGCAAACATAATAATGCTATCAGCTATCTGTATAGCCTTTTGTTTACAGAGCTGGCAAGGTCCCAGAGAATGAGTCATGGAACCTACTGGGGATACACAGATAATGTTGATTGTAACACTGGGATTTATTAATATGCATGATACACACACAGGTGTTTTTGTTTTTTTACACATGCAGCCACCTTTCCTGCAAATAATTATAAATATGCAATCTCTCTTCTTCCTCCTCCACCCACCTTCACTTTCTGAGTTTTCTTCCTAGACCATAGGTTGTTCTTCCATCTCCATTCCACAAACACAGATAAAAATAGGAAGGATGGAGCCCTGAGCATGGTGATAAGGGTCTCCTTGTTTAATCTAGACACTCATTTCAGCCAGTCTACATTCATTTCTATTTACCCCTTAGCAAATGGAAGTACAAAGATTACAGCCAGATTTTTTAAACAACAATGCTTTGTAACATCCAGAGTCCAAGGCAAATCTCTTGTTTTCCCAGTGTTTCAGAACAAACCACATTTTCAGGTTTATCCATTTTTGAATGATTCTTAACAGGTTCTGATGTAGGTATGGCTAGTTCAGATTTGCCTTGTTTTGGCTTTCAATGCAGAAATCAAACTCATTAGCCACAACCAGAGGAAGCACATTTTCATTATTTTTAATTACACGTGGCTTACATATGCAGAATGCCAAGTTTCTTATTGACTAATGGCAGTAAAATGGCTAGTGGCAGGAAGATGGCTGTATCCCCAAAGAGTCAATGAGAAATACATAGAGATAAAAAGATTTATCTTATTATGTAGATCTTAAGGTAAATTTGCCATGTGTCATTCTTATTCTCAGATTATTTCAGAGCAGTTGCTTCCATTGCAAGATAACTACAGTGCTGGGTTTTTGATTTTTAATGCACAAGTTAATTTGTGAGCAATCTGTGAAGCTGTGTAGGAGGTTTGATACACATGTCTTTCTTGAAAGGAATGGAGAGCAGCAACACTTGGTGGCTGTTTCTGGCACATCTTTCAAAAGAAACATGTGCATTGTTAAATGCAAATAAGGGAACAAATATCTATTCCAATTGGACATACTGAGAAGCTGAAATGAGATGTGTGCCCCTGCAGCTAAGCAGAAAGTTGTGTAGCTGTTCTCACATGATGGTGCACAGCACACTCCTTTTCTAGCACATATCACCAATAGCTGTGTCCCAAAAAGAAATGTGCAAAACAGTCCTTAATGTACTGTAGTGTGCCTCTGGCAGGTGTTTCCTGAAATGTTTGGACCCTTAAGAAATCAGCATTGCTAAAGGATCCTTTAATTATTCCACTTTCCCCTCCCTCTTGTACCGCCGTGATGTTATGAAATAGGAAAGATGAAATCCTTGACAAGTTCTCACCCATCAAGGTTAATTTCTAAGTTGTGTGTGTATGTTTACAACCTCTTAAGGGAGCCTCTAGCTGCTTTGCATGCTCCTTACTTATCTCTGGAGCTGAAGAAACACTGCTTAAAAGGATTAATTTGGCAGGCACTCCAGAGACTTTGCAAGGTAAACAACTGTTTCTTTTTTGTCAATATGGCAATTAAGAATGGTAAGATTATAGAAAAGAGAGTAAATGCAGCTTTGGCTCCTACAGTAGACTGATGGCTTAGTGATACTCTTTATGTTTGATTCAATACCTTAATGGATCTCAGGAACTGCATCCAGGTCAGATAGCTAAATAACAAACAACAAGGGTCCAAACCTTTCCTAATATCAAAGAGGGAAGTTCATTATTATTGCAGGAAACTTAATGCTTCTTTGAGGAAAGTCTTCTTATCCATGACAAAACTCGGAAATGGTGCTTCATTCAGGAACATCTCTGAGATGAGGTTCAGGTTGCACAAGCCTTCCTACATCCTATCATGGAACAAAGGAAGCTCTTTTATACCAGATCAGACTATTTACCTATCTAGGCCAGTGGTTCCCAAAGTGGGTGGCACCATCCCCTGGGATTACCTAGGAGGGCACTAAAAGGCAAGGAGACAGTAGAGGGTACTAGAGGTGATAAATTAAGTCTCCTGCTATGTGGCTTTAAACCAGATATTGGGAAACTGGTCTCACTTCATCAGGCCCATCCATCATATAGTGGTAGAATACTATGTGCACGTGTTTCATGCAGGTCTCTGGTTAAGTCCTCGGCAACCCCACAGCTACTATACTGTATACACAGCATGTGTTCTATCATTCAGGTACATTAATGGTGGAAACAGACCTGGGTAATAGCCAGTTGGGAAATCAGACATTCACTTCATAGTAAACAATATCTTCAGTGGGGAAGTATCACTAACACAAGAGCCACTTATTCAGGTGTGTAAACCAAATCAAGAATGAGTGGAAGAAAGGAGAAGCTGTTGCCAACAAAGACATCATAACAGAGTATAACAGATTCAGATTTTATTTCTTCCTCAATAAAGTACAGTAGAAAGAGCATTTTCTTTATGCATGACACAAATATGAAAGTTTTGAAGAACAGCAAGTCATTTGCTTGGCCAACCCATTCACGATGCTTTTCAATTAGATCCCCCACCAAATTAAGTAGGGAGCTGCAGAGAAAGCAGAAAGATTCATGGAACCTGCACAAAACCCCCACCCTCAATCTCTCATAATTGTCATGTACTTTAGCTTATGTAACAATGGCTGCTCAGTGTCCTGAAATCACAATCCTATAGCAGAGACACAGAAATGTAATGATGTTCTAAGTTCACTTACATTGGAGTGTTCAAAATACTTCTTTCTATGCTTTTTGTTTCATCAAAGCTCAACAACCATTTCTTCCATCCCCTGGTACATGTGCAGGTGTGTTTCCTGTGGGGAAACCATGCGGATGGTCACTTGTGTTGTGTGTGAAGATGAAACTCATTACAACTGAAGCCCTTCAAGACACGGCTAGGAATCACACAGTGAAAGTGTTGTTCCCAAAATGTGATGCATCATTTGTGCGACTGTCATTTTCCAATAGCTTGAACTACATCACAATAAATCAATGAAATGTCCCTCAGGCTAGTTTGTATTTACTTTGTAATGTGTGTCTTCAGAGGATGTAATCTCAAAAGTAAATTCCTAGAAGGGAAAGAGGGGTATTCCAGTAAAGCTAATATCCTTAACAGAATGGCAACCTTTACATGCACCTAATGCCTTAAGATATATTTAAATATCAGCATAGTATTTTTTAAAAATCCAAGCAATGTTCTTTTAACTCATGTTGAAGTATAAGAAAGACCCTGATAGTGTTGGAGATTCTATTCCACCTTTTGTTGCAGATATGGGATTGTTGTGTGTCACGTTTGTTTACATTCCAGCACAGATTGTTGGGTCCCGTGAGCAGAACTTCCGCTTTGTGTATTGCTTTTTGTTTGGAGTCTCTTATGTATGCCTGGCGTGCTCTGGTCCATGGGGTCACGAAGAGTCGGACACGACTAAACGACTAAACAACAACAACAATGTATCCACAGCCTCAAGCCTCTTCTGTTGTGCAGTTTACTCTGCTACGTACAGTGTGCTCAAGTCAGCAGGCTTGAGTTGCTGATTTACTTCAGAGCCGGAAGTCGATGAATCTCCGCAGCATGAAGGCTGAGAGGGAGACGATCCAGCTGGGGCTGAGCCAGCTGGCCTTTCGACCCCTGGATGCCGACAGATAGATCAGACCAAAGGCGTATCTAGCTCAGTGTCTCCACACATGGGACCATCCATGCCTCTGGGAAACCTGTAAGTGGAACTTGAGGGCAATAGTTCTCTCCTGTTATCAAAGTTAAGCAAGTTAATGCTTTAGCCCATGAGAAACAAGCAATCCTATATTGGGGGGGGGGGGCAAGTATCCCCCAACCCCACGTAATCAATCACATACATAGCACAGTGCACACACAACATTTGAATGGCACTGTTCATCAACTTTGGGTCCCCTTGCCCCCTCAAATATTTTAATGGAGGGGCAAATCCCCCTCAGCCCCTAGGAGTTGGCTCCTATGCCCTCTGTTTTAAATGCCCCAACAGCACTCCAGAAAAAAGGATGATATCCAACCCTACACAAATGAACTTCCACTCATGGGATAGCATTTCTCCCCATTTTCCTCTCTCTGCATTCCTCGGAGACCCTCCAAATCTACTCTGTAGGGTCCATTGATGTGTGTGTGCACACACATGTTCTGCTAGATTCTAGCAGCTAGAGGATGGTCCCCATTGGAGAACCCCCATAATGCTTTAGCCTTTTTCCTTGATTTAATATGCAGTCTGCCCTATCCTTGCTGGCTCATAATACACAAATGCACTTAGAAGAAAGAGAGAAAAGCTAGCACTAGAAAAAAGAATCAGCAGCTGTGAGCTGGTGTAGCATAGTGGTTAACAGTGTGAGCTGGAAAACAAAGCCCTGATTCAAAGCTTACATCAGCCACTAGCTCGTTAGTTGACCTTAAACAAGACACTATTAGGTAGTGTCAACTCTACTTTGGCAACATGTCACTGAAAATGCTGCTTCCAAGGCTGTTGTGAGAATTAACAAAATGATGTGTGTGAAGCACTTTGAGCATCTTCAGTGTGTGCTCTGTAAACCCTAAATATTATTAAGAATGTCAAGAGAAATACATTGTCTCAGAGCCAGTAGGACTCTAGCTAGAAGCAAAATTTCCCAAAGCACAGGATGCTATTTGCTGTGGTTATGGGCAAAACAGCAAACACAAGGTATTACTGGAATTCTGGAGCAGCAAAGAGGGATTATTTCAGATGTAGTGGAAGTGTTCCATAGTAAGCAAATTTCTGGAGAATGCTTATAAATCCAGTGAAGGTAATATATTGTCTTAATAATAATACAATGCTATGCCGATTGACTCAGAAGTAACATGAACTGTGTTCATTGGAGTATATTCCTAGGTAAGTGTTCAAACAATTACAGCCCTAATTATATATCTAGATCCATTGTTAACCTACTAATTTGCACCAGAAAGTGACAGTTAAGAAGAAATCTGCTGCACTGTTTCAAACATGACTAAAGGAAGACTAAAATGTTTGAAATAAAATGTTTTTAAAAAGAGCATAAAAAGGAGATTTTTCAAGGAAAATAGGAGGAAACTGTAGTTATTGCTAAATTAATTTCACATACGCATGATAGACAAGGAAAACTAATAGTCACTTGTTATGTTTTATTAATTCTACAAAGAGAAATAATTCTGTCATTGGGCAGAATATTTCTTAGTCCGCTACAACTTATTATGCTTCTCCTTTCTAAAAGGAGTGAAATAGGTTGAATAATAAACCATTATCCAGTACCAAAGGATGACCCACCAGACCTTCCCATTTGGCCCACAAGGCCATTTCGGGGAAATAACATCCACCATGATGTCAGGTGTGTGGCAGCTAAGGGCAGGGATTCAAAGGAACAATTGGGAAATTGAAATGGGCTCCCAATTGTGCCTTTGATGGAGGAAGGTGCACTGCAAACCACTCATCAGCTGATGGGCAGTAGGAGTGTGCCTTCTCCTCCCACCAAAGTGCTGCCCTTTGAAGCTGCTCCAGCCTGTTCCATTCAACCACTGAAATTTTACTCCTTAAGAAAACTTGTTGTCTGGTGTGTAGGTGCAGCTTCCAGACTTTATTTCAAATAAACAGATACAACATTGACATGCCCAAAGTTTGTGCCCTCCTGCTTTGGTGAGAATTCAAAGTTAAAATCTGTCTTTGAGCTAATGGAGCCAACAATGGAGACCTTAGATCACCAGTGTAGAATACATGAAGGTCAAAATGCCAACTTTTTATTAATATGAAGGGGCCTTCATGCCTAAAGAGCCTCTGGAAAACACACAGGTTGCATAGCAGTGCTGAATGTGATGGAAATCATCCACCGGAGCGGATATTACTGTAAATCCTTGTCTATGTGGCAGATTTACATCTCCTGACTTCCATAAAATCCACTGCTAATGGCACAACACCTATTAAGTGGAGATATTTCCAGGTACTGTATTTCATGGTGTTTTACTATACAGTTTACATTATTCTTGGCATTTCACTGCTCACATTATGAGGTACTCGAGAGGGGAAAATATAGTAACTTGCTCTCACTTTTCAAGGACGAGCGTTCATTTCTTCTCTGCGAAACCTTTCAGGAAATGATCCCCCTAAATATGTACACCAAAGGCTGTACACCACCAAAGGCAGAGATTTATAGAGCAGCCGCCTTTTGTTTCTTTAGAGAAGAAGAGGTAAGTAAGTTGCAATATTCTCCAGTTCAACCCAAATAAAACACTTTGGAGAGAATAGCCATTGCAGAATTTATGTAGTCACTACATTATGGGCACTGGTGTAAATCTTTCTTTAACTATCATGGGAGGTTATGGGGCATTGTTGTCTCAGAATAACAGTTGGGATGGCAGAATGTTAGAAGGAGCTGACAGTTTAGCATCCAAAACCACAGTTAAGAGACCCTGAAATGGATCAGTGCGCTCTCTCTGAACTCCTGGCAACCTTGGCTGTTGTTTATTTCTTGGGAAAGACCTAATAACTTTTCACATTACTTTGGATTTCTAGATCCTGGTCTTCACACTTTCAGTTTAACAAGTCCCGAGATTCCACATGCATAGAAGTGCATATGTGCAGGGGGGTTCTGTTCACATAACCGAAAGAAGGGACCTTGCTTAGTCTTCCTCTACTGGAAATACCATATTTTTCGCTCTATAAGACACACTTTTTCCCCTTCAAAAATTAAGGGGAAATGTGTGTGCATCTTATGGAGTGAATGCAGGCTCCTTGGCTTCAGCGATAGCAACGCGAAGCCTCCGAAGCGCAGAGGGAGAGCTCTCCCCGTGCTCCCGAGGCTTCACGTTGCTTTCACTGAAGCCGCCTGAAGCCCCCGGAGCGCAGTGAGAACTCCCGCTGTGCTCTGGGGACTTCAGGCAGCTATCCATAAGCCTTCGGAGCACAGCAGGTGTTCCCGCTGCGCTCCGAAGGCTTGCAGATAGCCACTTGAAGCAAGGAGAGCAAGAGGGGTCAGTGCACTGACCCCTCTTGCTCTCCAGGCTTTGCTTCGCTGGAGAGGCGCTGCACAGTTTTCCCTCTCTGCGCAGCGCCCCTTCAGCGAAGTGGGAGGAGAAATGGAAGGGGCTCCTGCCGCTTCGCTGAAGGGGCACTGAGCAGAGAGGGGGAGAATTTTTTTTCCTGTTCTCCCCCTCCTATGGTCCGGTGCGTCCTATGGTCCAGTGCGTCCTACAGAGCAAAAAATACAGTAACTTAAGTGGTGACCCTTGAATGAGCCTTCTCTCTGATGGCACCCTGCACATCAAGCTTTGAGATGCAACTGTGAAACAGATGTAAATACCGGTTTTACAAACAATAAACAAATGAAGAAACTGGCATGTTTTATGGAATTTATTTTTTGCTGTCTTGATATCTTTTGATGGAGAGCTATAAGCATTTTAATAAATAAATAAATAACTTGGGAACCCTAGAAATGAAGGGTTTGTGGATTCTAGGCAAATACCGTTCATTTGAACATTAGAACATCTATGTCTTTTCCCATCCTAAAAGGGCATGGATAAGGTGACTTACACAACTAAAACCAAATAATGCAATAAAAGCAAGTGGGCTGCCAACAGTTGTAGAGTAGTGCCGAATACATCTGCTTCCTCCCGTGAACTCAGAGTAACAAGTGGAAAGTGCCACAAGATAACAGCACATACTCTTAAAATATACTTGTTTGCAATTTAATCTTGGATATCCAAGGGCAGATTGGATGCACTGCAATCTGAGAATTTTTAACAGCTATATGGCTTGCACTGGGCATGGAGGAACAATTTGCAGCAAACTTTCTTGATGGGTTTATCTTCTTAAAACATCTTTAATCCTCCCTGAAATCAAGAGACTCACCAGGGCATGTAATCAATGAGTCATGCCCACTAAAAAATCATGAATCTGGATGGAATCTTTCATCTGTTAACTGACTGGCAGAGGCCGATAGTTTTGTGTTTACAGTTATTAATATCTTACTTAAACACACCCACACACATCCTGTACATTCAAATAGCTAATATAACAGGTTTGAATGTGCAAACAGAAAATGTTGATCAGATCTTAGCCTTTAAAAATTCATTTTTAATAAAATGAATAAAATTGCAGAGCTTTGAAAAATTGAAAAATAAAGTGCGAGATTGGCTCCATTATTATCAAATAATGGAGGCATACAATTTGGACAAAAAAGTTGGTTTCCAGGTGGAGAAATCAAAATTGGAAACAGAATTGTTAGATTCAAAAATTAAGAATTTGTCAAGAATGTATAACTTGCTGTTGAAATGGAACACTCAGGATGAAACGGTAAAATCAGCTATGATTAAATGGGCACAAGATGTTGGACATAACATAATGATGGCTGACTGGGAACAGTTATGGACCACAGGTATGAAATTTACGGCATGTAATGCCTTAAGAGAAAATTTAATGAAAATGATTTATAGATGGTACATGACACCAGTCAAGCTTGCAAAAATTTACCATCTGCCCGATAATAAATGTTGGAAATGTAATGAGACTGAAGGTACATTCTTTCACCTTTGGTGGACATGCCCAAGGATTAAGACATTCTGGGAGATGATTTATAATGAAATGAAAAAGGTATTTAAATATACCTTCCTGAAGAAACCAGAGGCCTTTCTCCTGGGCATGGTCGGCCAATTGGTGCCAAAGAAGGATAGAACTTTCTTTATGTATGCAACAACAGCAGCAAGAATTCTCATCGCGAAGTATTGGAAGACACAAGATTTACCCACCCGGGAAGAATGCAGATGAAGCTGATGGACTATATGGAACTGGCAGAAATGACTGGCAGAATCCGAGACCAGGGAGAAAGAGTCGGTGGAAGAAGACTGGAAAAAGTTTAAAGACTATTTACAGAAATACTGTAAAATTAATGAATGTTAGAAAAAGGTGGAAATGAAGTTATATGGCTTTAGTAGAAATGTGACAAGGAACTAAGTATAATTAGATTATTAGAGAATTAAAGGAAAAAATAAGGTTAGAAATGTTAAGATAATTATAGGATAGAAAACAGAGGAATATGGAAAGGAATTGCTGAAACAATTAATAGAAGTGGAATACAAAAAGGGAGGTGCGAGGAGGTCGCTGAAATAAGTGAATGAAAGATAAGATATTGAAATTGTTTGGTGTGTTTTAAATTGTTTTTATTTTGTTCTGTTAGTTTAATGTGTTAGTGTTATGTAGTGTTTTTATGTTATAGTATGTAGTGTTTTTGTATTGTACTGTATTGTTTATTTTGTTTTGTTTAAATTGTTGGAAAAGTAATAAATATTATTTTTTTTAAAAAAAATAATAATTCATTTTTATATATTGTGGACCATTTTACAAATTCTCTTGGGTTTTGTTTTAACAAATGTGCACCATCTGATTCCCACTTCTTTAATGTACCTTAAAGGTAAAGGTAAAGGGACCCCTGAACATTAGGTCCAGTCGCGGACAACTCTGGGGTTGCGGCACTCATCTCGCTTTATTGGCGGAGGGAGCTGGCATACAGCTTCTGGGTCATGTGGCCAGCATGATTAAGCCACTTCTGGCGAACCAGAGCAGCGCACAGAAACACTGTTTACCTTCCTGCCGGAGCAGTACCTATTTATCTACTTGTACTGTGTGCTTTTGAACTGCTAGGTTGGCAGGAGCAGGGACTGAGCAATGGGAGCTCACCTAGTTGCGGGGATTCAAACCGCCGACCTTCTGATCGGCAAGCCCTAGGCTCTGTGGTTTAACCTTACCATACTATAAATCATAACAGTAGAAATTTGAGACTCCAAAAACATGTTTCTGAACCTTTTCAGTTAGTAGATCAAAATTTCCCATGTTTTGAAGTCTGATATAACTCTGATCTAAAAAATAATAATGCAGGACTCAATCCAAGGCAACCATTTTCATGTACAGTTCCTTTGCTTTTCATCTTTGTCACTAGATCTGCTCCCATGTACTTGTACACGATGAGCCTGGCATTCAGAAATTTACAAGGGAAGCGTTCCCTGGTATGGACATAAAGTGCTGTGGAAAAGCTCTCTTGTTCAAGTTTTTCCTGCCAGGATGGTGTTGAAAGGTGTCTCTAGCACCTAGAGGCTTCTTCTTTGACTCACAGAGGAAAAAGCTAAATTTAAAAGAAAGCAGGTGTTTGCTTCACAGCAGAAAGCTTTATAAGTTGGAGTGATTCCTTTGAAGTGCAAGCAGCCTTCTAAGCTCGCAGAGCTGCACTGACTTCTTCTCCGATCGCCCTTTCCCACCATGCAGGAACCGGGGCACAATCACCTCCTTCCGCAACTGCACTCAGGTTGGAGCAGCAAGGTGAACACAAACACAGAGAATAAAGGGTAGAAACAGAGCTTTTTATGACCAACTGCAGCTCCCCCTGACTTGTGTCTATCACGGCAGCTGCTTAGGAGACATGGGGTTCCAGAAGGTACCTGGTCCCATGTGATGAAGGATGCATAGAATCATAAAATTGTAGATTTGGAAGGGAGCCTGAGGGTCATCTAGTCCAACCCCCTGAAATGCAGGGCTCTCAGCTCAAAGCATCCATGACAGATGGCCATACAGTCTCTGCTTAAAAACCTCTGATGAAGGAGAGTCTATCACCTTCTGAGGGAGTCTGTTCCACTGCTGAACAGCTCTTACCACCAGATAGTTCTTCCTGGTATTGAGTCAGACTCTCTGTTCTTGTAACTTGAATCCACTGGTTCAGGTCATGCCACCTGGAACAGGAGAAACAAGTTTACTCCATCTTCCATTTGACAACCCTTTAAATGTTTATAAATGGCTATCATATCCCCTCTCAGTCTTCTGTTTTCCAGGCTAAACATACCCAGTGTGCTGGTCCCGTGGGTTACTCGAGAGGCGAGGTCTGGTCTGTGGTCAAAGGTGCAATGTGAAGGCAGTCTGTAGTGGCTGAAGCTGGGTGCAGGGCAGGGAGTCAGGTGAAGTCAGGAACAGGCATGCAAGCAGGGAGCCAGGGCGGGTCAGGAGCTCTGGCAGAAAAGCAGGACAGGGTTCAGGCAGGAACTAGCAACCAACAATGCTGCTCCCGCAACTTGGGACTGGGGCTGGCCGGCTTTTATCTGCCCCAAGGCATAGGGCAGCCCCGATCCTCTGGTGACTCGCCTCTCCTGGCCTGGAGGCGAGCAATCCTCCTGCGGGAACTTGGTTCCCTCCGCCTCTGTGCCCTGAGCCTCTGTAGCTCAGGAGAGGTTGGAGGGTTACCGGACCCAGAGGCATCTCAGCTTCCTCTGACGGGGCTGAGAGTGGAGCACCTGCAGGCAATGGGTCCTCCATCACCTCAGGAGCCAGAGCAGACTCAGCTGCACCTGAGGATCCAGCACAGGTGAGGACCCTTCAGGATCATGCCCCAGCCCCTGCTCAGCTGGTTCTGGAGGCGGGGACTCCTGTGCAGACTGGGATCCCTCATGTTCAGCATCCGAGTCCGAATCCCAGGCCATCACATCCAGTGCCCTCAACCATTCCTCACAAGGCTTGGTTTCCAGACCCTTGATCATCTTGGTCACCCTTCTTTGCACACATTCTAATTTGTCAATGCCCTTCTTTCATTATGGACACAATACTTTAGGTGTGGTCTGACCAGGGCATAATGTTAAGCATTGTGTGATGTTTTCCCCTCCAGTCTATTTCCACTAAGGAAAATATTACTCCTATTTTCTTTCTCTGCCCCTCTCACCCACAGAGTGTGTCTGTAAGTTGCTTTCAGTAGGGTACACTTTAGCTACACATATTTTATTTTAGAAATGAAACATATATGCAGAATAGTAAAAACAGATGCCAGACAAATGGAATTTTGTGTTAAAAAGAAAGTGGAGGATATTCCCCAAGTGCTGTGCTGTGCTCTGATATAAAAGCAAACAATTTGCTTTTTGTTCTCTCCCTCTCTTTCATACACACACCCTTTGACACACTCAGGCAACCTCTCTCCAAGATTTCATCTTGTGATATATTTAAAAAAACACACACCTCAGCAAACAGAAGGTATGTAGTAGAACAAAAACATTTTAAGGTCAACTCATAGATGAAGGTAGCAATAATAAGATTTTAACCTATGTGTAAACAAGATTTTGCCACCATCTGGGGGAAGGCAGGGGGAAATCACCACCACAGAGCTTTATGCAACATTGCACAGAGTTTTCACTTACCCCTTAGGAAGGTATGCCATCAAAGCAATGAAGAACAACTGACACCCAAATAAATACCCTTGTGAGACAAATCCGTGCCAAGTTTAGGTCTGGTCCCCACCTCCACCGCCACTGCCAAGACTGTATACATTTCCAGTCTACTCCAAAAATTGGAGCATATGGACGATTAGAAAATAACTGAAGATGCCAACAGATCCAAATGCAGTGTGTAATACTTGTCCTAACAGGCATGTTTTCAAACACAAGTAAAACCTAAGGCTAGCTAGGCAACATGAAAAAGTCTTTGAAATGTCATCATTTTGCCCCTGCCTCACTCTGGAATGTTTATGGGTCTGTGATGATATTCACTTTTCTCCCTGTTTTATGCCAACTGCTTCAATGCTGCTTTTTAGAGTTACATATCATCATCATCATCATTATTTCTTTTTTGTTTCCCTGAGAACATTAGTTAATGGGTGACTGCTTGTTTGTTTTATTTTATTTATATCACATCTTTCTCTTAAGGTGGCTCACAGAATAAGCTCACAGAACAAGCTAAAACAGATGCAATTTAAACCACGCAATAAATGTTTAAATATAAATATATAAAAAGTAACCCTATTAAAGAGCAGCACTGAAAACAATCAAAACCATTCTAAAAGCACGCGCGCGCGCACGCGCACACACAAACACAAAAGTACCACATTCACCCTCAGAAATCCGTGTCACACCAGACAATTAGTGGTCAAGTTTGTTCCTGTTGGAAAAAGTATCATAGCATCATAGAGTTGGAAGGGACCATGAGGGTCAACCAGTCCAACCCCCTGCAATGCAGGAATCTGCTGCCCAGTGTGGGACTTGATCCTGCGACCCTGAGATTAAGAGTCTCATGTTCTACTGACTGAGCCAACAAAAATGGTATTTGACAATAACAGGAAATCAGAGAGGGGCCAGCCTAGAATCCCATGGAAATGAGTTTCCACAATCTGGGAGCAGCCACTGAGAAAGCCTTTTCCAACCCTAGACCCTCTCACCTGAGTGTAGGTCCCATTTAATTTAGTAGAATGTAGAGACATCACCTTGCTGACAAAGGTCCATATAGTAAAAGCTATGGTTTTCCCAGTAGTGGTGTATGGAAGTGAAAGCTGGACTATAAAGAAGGCTGATTGCCAAAGAATTGATGCTTTTGAATTATGGTGCTGGAGGAGACTCTTGAGAGTCCCATGCACTGTATGAAGATCAAACCTATCTATTCTGAAGGAAATCAGCCCTGAGTGTTCACTGGAGGGACAGATCCTGAAGGTGAGACTCCACTACTTTGGCCACCTCATGAGAAAAGAAGACTCCCTGGAAAAGACCCTGATGTTGGGAAAGATTGAAGGCACAAGGAGAAGGGGACGACAGACGAGATGGTTGGACAGTGTTCTCAAAGCTATCAGCATGAGTTTGACCAAACTGTGGGAGGCAGTGGAAGACAAGTGCCTGGCGTGCTCTGGTCCATGGGGTCACGAAGAGTCGGATACGACTAAACAACAACAACAACAACAACAACACTTCTGAGTAGACACAGTTAGGCTTATGCTGTCATGCATTAGTAGTCATAGATGGTTTAATCTCCTGTTGGAAGCTGCCCAGAGTGGCTGGGGAAACCCAGCCAGATGGGTGGGGTATGTATGTATAAATAAATAAATAAACAAACAAATAAATAAATAATAATAATATCCTTGGTGTGTTAAATCAGCTCTGCGGTTGTTGCCAACTTTCAGCTAACTAGGTATTTTTGTAGTGCGGTTGTTTTACTGTCTTTAATTTTTAGTGCACTTGTTTGTATTTATGGCTAATACCTTCTCTTGTTAACCACCCAGAGGATATTGCTAACTGGGCAGTAGACAGATGATATAAAGAAATAATTAATGAAAGCTTCTAGCCACAAACTGGCTTTTTTTTTTTAAAGATACTTATATTTTATTGAAAATTTCAGTGAGAAAATGAAAGGAAAGGAAGAAAACAGAAATTAAAATTTAAAAGAAAGAGAAAAAAATAATACTTAAATTGTGATACAATATGAAATATAGCCATACAGGTAATAGTTATTCAAGCTATT
This sequence comes from Podarcis filfolensis, assembly GCF_964270895.1. NCBI lineage: Eukaryota > Metazoa > Chordata > Lepidosauria > Squamata > Lacertidae > Podarcis > Podarcis filfolensis. Next base: position 65,951,589 of record NC_139607.1, on the reverse strand, counting down.
GAAAGATTACTAACAAGGCATTATAATGTTTATAGAGGCATTAAAAAAATGCAGTCCAGATATCACTGGCTTGCATTTAGAGTTAGATTCTGTCAGTAGGAAAAGCATTATTTGCTAAATTCTGGAGGAGCTGAACTTTAAAGGAAAGTAAGGAAGCTGGCATTTGTAAGGTTAAACTATTGACTGCGAAGTTTGGGCCATGTTTGTGAGCACCTGAGACCCAGAAAACAGCTTGCTGTAGTTAAAGCATTGTTCTGACTTCTGAACTATTCTCATCAGAGAGGGTAGGATGAATGAATAAAGTTAATTTGAGCACATTAAGAAATCTAAATTCTGCAGAGTCTTTTCTATATTTAGTTACTAATTGGTGTTTTGTTTGGACTATGCCCAGCTGAGGAAAGTCAGATTTGGTTTGATTAAAACATTTCTGTGCCACCTTGACAGCTGCATGTAAAGGCCTTAAGGCAATAGCACTAAAATACATTTTCCCTTTGAAAATTGTAGGTCTGAAATAGGCTTTTCAGCTAAAATTGAAGAGGTGTGGAATATATGTAACAACACACCTGGTTTAAATGTGTAACTCAAAAGATAGCAAACTTTTTGAATTATTTAAAATTGAAGGTTGTACATGGTACCTTTCCTACCATAAACAGACCCATTGAAGTCAATATACAGAGCTAATATAGGTTCACTAAATTCAATGGTTCTACTCCAAGTAGAATTTATTTATCTATTTATTTATCCATTTATGTACCGCCCTTCATCATCAGATCTCAGGGCAGCTCACAGAATAAAATGCAGGATAGAAACAAGTAAATAATTAAAACAAAGCAGCAAAACAATACCCCACCCCTTCCCACAGACACATTTAAAAGGCTGTAGAATATTAATCGGCCAAAGACTTGGTTGAAGAGGAACATTTTCACCTGGCATCTAAAAATATATATTGAAGGTGCCAGGCAAACCTCCCTAGGTAGAGCATTCCACAAACAGGGAGCCTCTACAGAGAAGACCTGTTCTTATGTTGCCACTCTCCGGATCTCTCGTGGAGAAGGTACGCAAAGAAGGGCCATATAAGTCCAGGATGCCTTATATGGATACAACACAATAGAAGGTTGTATGGTTCATTTTGCACTCCCAAGTTCTCCCTCTCTATGTTTTTTGTTGCATTCTAACCATCATTCATAATGGACGCAGGTGGCGCTGTGGGTTAAACCACTGAGCCTAGGACTTGCCAATCAGAAGGTCAGCGGTTCGAATCCCCGCGACGGGGTGAGCTCCCGTTGCTCGGTCCCAGCTCCTGCCAACCTAGCAGCTCGAAAGCACGTCAAAGTGCAAGTAGATAAATAGGTACCACTCTGGCGGGAAGGTAAACGGCGTTTCCGTGTGCTGCTCTGGTTCACCAGAAGCTGCTTAGTCATGCCGGCCACATGACCCGGAAGCTGTCTGCGGAGAAACGCCGGCTCCCTCGGCCTATAGAGCGAGATGAGCATGCAACCCCAGAGTCATCTGTGACTGGACCTAATGGTCAGGGGTCCCTTTACCTTTACCTTTAGTCACTATTACATTTGAGCCATATTTTATGCTGATTCGTTTTGGTTGTTGGCATCGCATACCTTGGGGAAAGGCTGTAGCTCAGTGGTACAACACGTGCTGTGCCTGCAGAAGGGTCGTTCTTTAATCCCTGTCATCTTCAAGCAGGGCTGGGAGAGTTCCCTGCCTGAAACCTGGGAGAGCTGCTGCCAGTAGACAACACTGAGCTTGAAGGACCGGTTGTCTGACTTGGTATAAGGAAGCTTCCTGTGTTCCTTTTATTATCTTGAAAACCACTTTGAGATTTTTGGATGTTAAGCTGTCTATAAATGTTTTTAACAAGTAAATAAGTAAAAAGTTCAACATTGATGAGAAAGATAGATTTCAGAAGTTCTCACTTCAATATTTTCAACATGTGAGTACCCGTGCAAAGAAATAAAAAAGAGGCATAATACAAACAACTTGTGCTTTCTTGTTGCCCGATGAGAACAGGCCCTTGATGAGGGGAAGAAGGATTTGGACGTTCCCTAATAGTCTAGGAAAATAACTTCACAATTACTTGGGATTGCCAGCAGTGTGGCCTGCTTTTGCTGGACAATCTAGTTATCTGTGTCTTCTCTTTTTTTGTACAGCTCAGCACTTCTAGTGCACTAGTTTTTAGCACACTAATTCAAGGTCCTTCCAACCATCCCATCTATCAAGCACGTATCCTCAATAAGACTGCATTTAAGGCAAGCTGCAAGCTATGCACAAGCAAAGTCCCAGTAGCTCTGTTCTCAGACTTGCATTTGCATATTTGAACTCAAAAGTATTTTTAGTCTTGAGTTTCTATGGCCGTTTGGGAACACATGAAACTGCTTTTACCTCAAAACAGGTGTGTATAGCTGCAGAATCCTGTCTCTTCTCTTCATGGTATTTTTTTTTTTTTTAAGACTGTGACATATAGAGAAACCCTTCATATACAAAGGAAAATCGTTTTCCTCTCTTTCAAGTCCCTGAAAATTTATCTCTTTGAAAACGATGTAGCACAAATGATTGGCATTGAAAAACAAAAAGGTTTAGGCGAATAGTCCTCCTCCCCACCCCATTTGGATTCTGAATCTAAAATCAACACATGCTTGAAGTATTGTTCTGATTCTTTGTTTTTGATTGACTTTATTGAACATTTGCTAGAGAGCCAAAGAACGAGGGGGAGGGAACATGGAAGCCAGAGCATTTTGAGGGCAAAACCCAGCTTAGCAACCTTTGACTCCAGTAATGTAGTTTCATCCCTGATGGGGAAGGGAGTAGATTAGACAAGGATCCCATAGTGGGACATATAATTTATTTTTACTATGGAATGTTTATTTGCAGGGTGTAGAAAATATAAGATTTATTTGCACAGCCAGAATCCCTCAGGTATGCTATGAATATAATTACTAGAACACATAAATATATTTATACTATACCAGTAGGTCTTCGATACCACAAATCTGATTTCTTCCCTCCCCCCAAAACTGGTAGACTGGATGTTCTGGAATGGAAATAAATCATTTAGTTCAGCTGCTAATTCAGCAGCAGAAAGAATGTGGGCTCTTTGGTCCAAAAGAACAATTTAGCTGTAATGATTGCTATGTTGTGATGCCAATGTCCAAACCTTCTCTTGCATGATATATTGTGGCACTGGAGAGATTGACTAGGCTGAAATAGGGCTTTGACAGCTCAAAGTGGTGGTTGAAACATTCCCCCCCCCCAAGAAAGCTGTTGCCATCGTCCCAACATTTTTGGATGTGTATCCGTACAGCCTTTGCAAACAATCAGACCCAGAATGCTTGCAATCAGGAACTTGGGGGGGGGGATGTTCTGTGCTTCTGCTAGCTGTTGAAATGAATGTACATGCTTGACAGAAACCAGCAGTGGTAAAGTGCCCTGGGTGAAAACAACAGTTAAATTAGTATCTTGGGGTTTTTATTTAATGCACAAACTCAGAATTCTTAGGCCTGTTTAAAGAGATTAATTTCCCTCAATTTTAATAATGGATTATGGCACTGAAAGTTGGTAACCAGGAACACAGCATTAGTTGACAATAGAAAAAAATGCCAGTGTCATTCTGTTGCTTTTTTCTTTTTGCTTGTCCTTTCTGGATATCTTAGTGTAAGTCTAGCACCAGAACCATGGCAGCTGCCTGTGTTCTCATTTGGTTTGGTGGAGTGGGCTGTACTTGAGCTGTCATTGAGTCATAAGACATCCATTCTGACTAATTTGCACATGACACATTTTTTTTTGTAGCATCTGATTTTTGATAGTTGAACAATTCCAGCAGTGCTCTATGTGTATATATGTACATAAAGCTTGCCTCTAAATATGCATTTTGCTTTCAGTCTTTCATTGCTAGGCTATCCCAATTCAACTATAACTGAATTTTGACTCTTTACTGGTAGGAATTTATCTATAGAAGTGTTTCTCAACCCTTTCAAACTTCCCTACCAAACCATTTAAACTTATTCCAGCATCAGGGCCACTCTAACCTTGTACCAATCATCTGTTATATACCAGCGTGCAAAGTGCTTAGAGTTGCTGCAAGTTGAATCCTGATCTAGACCTTGTGTGGAGTACAAATTTGCTTTTTACCGCAAGAATGAGTTTCATTCCAGCTTTAGTGGAAACAGTTAAAAAATACAGTACATGTTACAAAATACAAAGTAACATATTGCTAATGAACAATGAAGCAATGCAATCCCATCTTCTTTTTAGTCCTTAGTACAGTTCAATCACTTTGCTTGTTATTGATCACAGAGCTTGAAGACTGACTAAGATACTGAGTTCTCAGGTTTCATCTCATTGATAAGAGAGATCTCTGCTTTGGGTTCTGGGATGAGTCATCAGGTCACCTTAATGGAAACATTCACCCTTTTCTTTGCCACATTTAGGTAGAGTTAAACCTCCTGCCGAATGCAAACCTCTCTGCATAGCATTTTAAATACAATGCATTCAAATATAATATTTTATGGATACTGAACTTGTATCTTCAATGCAAAGATCCTTCAACATATTCACCGGTATGCAGCTTGCAGTTTTGTGCAAATATATATGGACCAAGGCACCACACACAGAAAAACATCAGTAGAATGTGGCTTGCATGTGTCAAGGTTTGATGTGGTGTTTTAGAGTTTTATACTTTCGAAGAGCTGCAGGAGGATTAAAACCTCAGGGTGAGGGACCAGAATTAAGGGAGCTGGCTATTTTCTGCTTGTCATGGGAGCTGTTGCTTTTAGCTTGAGAACCACTGCATGCTGGATATAAGAAGTGGGGTCCTCCATGGATGTGTATTGGGTCTGGTGCTTTCAACATTTTTATAAATGATCGAGTTAGATGTGAACACTGAGGTAGCCACTTTTGCTGATGATACCCAGTTAGCCAGGAAATTAAAAGCAAGAAGGGCTTGGAGCTCCTAAACTCCTCTCTGAACTGAATGAATGGACATTAAAATGGCAAATGATTTGTTGTAAGCAAGTGTAAAATGAGGGTCTGAACGGGCAGTGGCTGGTAAGGAAATACTAGCCTTTGAGGCCAGTGGTCTTTTGGAGGTGGAATGGGGTACAGGTGGTATTGTTAGGAGCAGAATGGGAACAAATGGGAGCTGGAAGGGAGACCACTGAGGAACAAGCAGTGAGATGATGTGGAATACTGGTATTATGTGACCCAATGAATCTACAGCTACAAGCACCACTTCACACTGGGAACTTGTGTGAGACAGGTGTCATATTTTTCATCGCTCACTACATTTTCTTAGTGCAGTCTTAGTAAGAAGCTCCCCCACCCCACATTCTGCGCATATTACAAGACCAGCATGTCACATACTTCAATACTCTCCATCTGTCTGTACGATTATTGGAGAATTTCCAAAATAAAGATAAGGCTGATAAATGTCTAGGTCACAGATGGTCAGAAAATTACAATATATGCCAGAGTTAGTCAGAGATTGAGATTCAACTTGAGAGCCACTGCCTTTCCTTTTGTGTGTGTGTGTGGCTAATTCCAAGAAATCAATAGCTAGCATATTTTAAGGATCAAAAGGCAGGGAGAGAAGACTATCTGCACAAGAGGGGGGGGGGAGTCTGTGTTGGCAAGATTTTTAATGCAGAGTTTTATAAAATTTTATGATCCAGAGCTGTAATACAATGTAGCCATGCACAGTCCATTGAAACTGCTGTAGCAAGAGTTAAGTTACCTGTATGAACATGATTCAGTAGGTAATGAACTGTATCAGTTCAACTTGACTGTTGGGATTTTAGTACTTCCCGTAACCCTCTGACAGCTGTTCATTAGTGTGCAATGCAGTAGAAGGCATTCGCAGAAAAACAGAGAGCTCCAATACTATAACCTGTGTTATTTTGAAACAGTCAAACACGCAAACACAAGTCTATCTGAAGTCTCGCTCTCAACTGTGCCATTTGCTAAATCAAACAGCCTAAAAGGCCCATCATCTTACTCTGATGAATGTAAATTGGATTTTCTACTGGAAAAACAAAGATGTGTCAAAAATTGTTTTTCTTTGTTTTTTTCTTCTTTGTGCAGCTGAAAAATGGAACATATGTTGGAGTAATAAGCGACTGGGGGATATTTATGCTTGTATTTTCCTATGAGTACTGTTATACTTTATGATTTATGGAGGACAGATACTACCTCTGATTCATTAAATGTATAGTGATCAAAACCTTTGACCTGTATCTAGAAAGGTCTGAGGTGCTGGACCCTTGAACCCAAACAGCACTTATATCCACTACTGCCTCACATATTCCAATAACTTCTGAGCCTTGGAGGCAGTAGGATAAGTTACCTGGATGCAAACCAGCTAAATTAGGAAACTGCCTTATACTGAGTCAGACCAGTGGTCTATCTAGAGATGTATTCTTTACATTGACTGGCAGCAGTTTTCCAGGACTTCTGGCAAGATTCTTTTCCAGTTCTACCTGTGTATGTTGGGGGTTGAACCTGGGACCTTCTGCATGCAATGAACTATGGTCCTTTTTCTTCTTTTAGGTCACTTAACCTCAGGCCCAAATGGAATTGGGCCCCATCATCTCCCAACTGCAGTGAAGTCTCTAGTACTACCAAGTCCCTGTGCCTCCATACAGTGGTACCACGGGTTAAGAACTTAATTCGTTCTGGAGGTCCATTCTTAACCTGAAACTGGAAGCACCACTTTAGCTAATGGGGCCTCCTGCTGCCGCCGCACAATTTCTGTTCTCATCCTGAAGCAAAGTTCTTAACACGAGGTACTATTTCTGGGTTAGTGGAGTCTGTAACCTGAAGCGTATGTAACCTGAAGCATCTATCCGAGGTACCACTGTACTCCTTTTCTCAAATTTGCCACTACTATCCAAGAAGTTCAGGAAAAATATATGAAATTGTAGTGTATATATGTTTTATTATCTCAAATGTCTTAAATGTTAGATCACTTTGAGGTGTTTCATAGGAAGCAATTCATATACAGAATGAAACAAATCCCATTTCATCATTGTGACTAGCATTTTAAGGGAAGGCAGTTTGCTTACATGGGAAGTGATAAGAAGGAAGAACAAGAGAACCAAAATCTAGAATAGTGGGCTGCCTAGTTTGATTAAGAAACAGATGTTGGTGTTCGAATTACATACCCTCCAACAATTTGTGAGAAAAATTCAGGGCACCATCCCTCGCCCCCTTCCTGCCGCTGACTCCCTTCTTCACCTGCCTTCCTCTCTTACCTTTGCTGTCTTCAGACTCCTGCTCACGAGACACTGCATCTCCAGATGATGCGAGGCCTAGAGTGGCCCCCGGGAAGGCCATGCCAGGCCTTGCCATGACCAAAGATATTGTGAGGCCTACAACAGCCCTTGAAAGTCTCTTATAGGTCTTGCCAGCACTGGGGATGCCATGAGGCCTACAGCGGCTCCAGGAAGGTCGCCCCAGCCTGTGCCACATCAGGAGATGCAGCGTGGCATGGAGTGGGTTCTAGGAAAATTGGAGAGTCCTGCATTGAGTTCAGAGGCTGGGGCAGCTTTTGTAAATCCAGGATGTTCCAATTAAATTGGGACACTCAAGAATTAACTAGTGGTATCTGATAAGCCAGGTATTCAGGAGCAGCTACGGGCAATTTATACCTGAGGAGGAGTTGAAAAGCCAGAAACCTAGCAACCAACAAGAAAAGAAAGGAAGTGGGGAACTCCAGAAGAACCCTGCCTTGCTTAGTGAAAGAAAAACGAACAGGTACAAACTGCAAATGAGCATCTTTGACTCCAACTTGCCAGCATTCCTGGTGTGTGCAGCTGGTGTTGTGGGAGGGCTCAAAGAAGTGTGTGGTGCCGGGGATGAGGGTGGGGCACAGATTATCCTTCTGTTTCTGATAATACCAGGAAGAGACCTTGGGGCTTTCAAAGGGTGGCCATGCATCTTACTTTCCCAACAGCAGTCCTCTAGCTGAAGGGCAGTCTGGTCCATGTCTGGTTTAAAGATAACCCTAGGAACAGAGTACACAGGAACAGAGAGATTGACCACCCAAAGTTAGTACTAGATCAATGCACACATGTCACCTAGTCACAGGCTTCTCCTCTGTAGCTACATTTCTTTTTAAATGATGGTAATTACTGATATTTCTAAATTGTAGTTATGCATGTAAATATGCAAAATTTACGCAAAACTGTAACATTATTTTTGCCTTTTCACTTTTTCTGGCAATGCATAGTCTAGCATTAATATTGGTTCTGAACAATCTTTAATAATTCTAAAACATTGAATTCAAAATGTGCAAAGCAGGAAACTGTAACAAGAATAGATGCAACAGGCATTTAGCAAAGAATTGTGTGTTTGGAATCACTGATAGAGAACAAATAAGAAATCATATGGTGTTGCAGATCAATTTGATTGCATAGGTGACACCATCTGATCTGGCTCGATTTTTCATTCCCTGTGGAGCTAAAACCTCATCAACCTGTAGGAGAAAATATGGAATTACTTTTAGGTAATTCTAAACCTTGGTTTAAAACTTAAAGCTGAATCAGTTAGGAAGGATTGTTCCTGCTTCTGTGGTGGCAGATTTCCCTGAACACATGCATGCATGGGCCTGCAAAAGGAAAATACTTTTGAGGGGGAAATAATCAATATGCACAATATACAGATTGAAGTAAAAGCTACTAATGGAGACAAAATCCCCTGATAAATCAAATAGGCCAAGAACTGAGCAGTGAAGAGGACAATGTTTGTGGAATAAAACTGTAGTCAAGAGATACAGGAGCATCTATCAGCAAACAGCATATGGACGTCTGGAGAGCTGAAACACATAACCAAAACAGTATATGGGTCTAAGGAAAGGGTCTGAAAGGAAATTTTACAAATGTCATAAAATTTTATAGACTATTGGAAAGTGCTCATTTTAGTCTATGACAGCCACCCAATCTGAGAATTAGAAAAGCTTAGGATGAGGCTGCCTCCTCTAGCTTAGGACTTCAGGACCTCCATGTCAACGATGGGGCTGCCCCAAGTTGTCAGCAGAAAAGCACATAGGGCAGGGCACTCACTTGAACTGGCCTTCACTTCCAGGTGAGTGGGGTGTGGTTTGGATACTGGAGGGATGGAACTGATCCCTTTGTCACAGTCAGATCACTATGTGGTAAAGTTTGGGCTTGTGGCCCCATATCTTGCCCTGTAGCGGTAGAAGACCAATTTGGGTGGTCCATCCCCGCGGAACCTGATAGATTCCTGAATGCTTGGGGATTTTTCCAGTAGCCAAAGTTGACGAGCCCGTCTATACTCTTACTTTATTTTGAAACAGGGACACGAGGAGCGTTGTTGATACATGGTGCCCACTCCATTCCTGTGGAGAGCTTTTTGGTTTTCCTCAGAGTCATGAGCAATGAAGTAGGCCTGGCAACAGGTAGAGCAGAAGTGGTACAAGATTCAATGTGAAGCTGATGGAACAGCAGCAACCACATTTATCATATGGCGATGAAAGTAGAAACAAAGACCTACATTGCTGCCTCCATTGCCTCCTCAGGTAGCTGCCCATGTGGTTAAAAAGTTGTTACCAGCTTCTCCAGTTATTAGTGTGGTGGTACCATCAAAGGCCTGCTGTGATAGGTTTATAAGGCATGAGGACAAAATCACTTGCCTTCCTGCTTATCTTGATGCTGTTCTTAATATAGTCTCTGATGTGTCCAGCACTCTTTCTTATTTGATTCTGTGGAATCACAGTTATTGATGCTTGAGGACCTGGATAAGGTGATTTTGGTTGTCCATCCCACTACTTGCCCCCTCAACTCCTGCAAAATATGTGGCAGTTCACTTACATACTTGAGCCTCAATCCATCTAAGAATGTATCTTGTGTCTACTTAGAAGCCAGTCCACTGAACTCTACAGAGCTTGTGCATGTATGGTAGACATGCATAGGATTGCACTGTTAGGAATTTATGTGGTTTTTTAAAAAAAGGAAACACGCCAAACACCTTTTCATTTTCTGTTCCTTTCCCTTCCACATACTGTAAAATACTGAAAAGCTGTGCTGCAATAGCTAGAGGGAGGTTCAAGTATGACAAAGTCTATCTCAAAAGCTATTATTCCATGGGCCAAGTGATATACTGCAGCTATCGCATCAGGCTTATTAGGCAGCCTGCTTAATGAAATACAAGAACAAGAAGGATAATTACAGACATCTAGTGCTGCCGATGCAATCTTCAGAAAGTGAATTATACACCATATAGATAATAGACTGAGTAGAAGTCAATGCATCCTTTAATGGTGTATGGGCCAATATTTCCTCTCTCTTTATGATAGGCTGCAGTGATCACAAGGGTCAATTTTCAAGCCAAGGAAAGAGGTCAGTTACCAAGGGTACAGAGGCCTCTTCTTGCCTCCCCTAGTCTGCTTGTATGAAATTATGGCATTTTATTTTAAAGCACACAGTTGCTGCTCAGCATCTTAAAGCACACAGAAATAAATAGTATTCATCCAGAATGGAGATCTTCCTGGAATTAACCTCCTAAAAATACAGGTATGGGGATCATGTTTGAATCTACTCCCTTGCATCCATCCATCCATCAATCAATCTTGGTCCATAGAAAGAAAGAAGGTCAGAAAGAAAATAGGTTGTCCTTATCTGCCCATGTACAGGAAGAAGATGTATTCATCTAATGAATGAAGAGGATGTGGTAGCACATGGCAAATTACATTTGTAACAGGAGGAATTAGCAACCAAACAATAGACCAGCATGTTACAAAAGCTGACAATCAGAAAAACAAAATGATTGATTAATAACAGGGATAATGGTTGGGTTTGACCAGTAGCTTTGAGATGAATCTAAGAGCCCAAGGGAACCATCTCTGCCAAATATGGAGGTCTGAAGGTGCCAGAAACCTGATGGATATGCATGGAGCTGATTAGGTTGGAGAGGGAAGTTAGGCCCCCACTGAAAATGGACTAAAGAAAGCAAAAACACATCCTTCCACCCCTAGTTCCCACTTTCTCTTGCTGTTGTGCATGCTGGTATAAATGGGAAGAGTGGTCAGACTCGATAGCGTGAAACAAGCAGCATTTAATGAACATTAATCTCCAGTACATATCCCAGTGAGAAGGAAATTACCCATGGACTCTTTAAAGCTTTGAAATCATTCACTGAATAGGTGGTGTATTAAGAGCGATCATATGGAAGTGTGAGCATGTCTGTATTAATGGAAACACTTTTGCTTAGTGGCACACAGGAACCAAGGTCAAGGTGCTTCTGAACACTTCTGAAAGCAGCTCCTGGCTCTTTGATTTATATGACCATGGCTTTGTCAGAATAATTTCAGCAACTAGTTCATTGATTGAGAAATCCATGGTTAGCCCTAGTGTGGTTAATGTACTGAATCCCCTATAGGAAACGCCAACAGAATGATGAAAGAATATGGCACATATATATCTAAGTAGCCATACATTTAAGAGAGAAAGAGAAAGAGAGAGAGAAAGAGAGAGAGAAAGAAAGAAAGAAAGAAAGAAAGAAAGAAAGAAAGAAAGAAAGAAATTAGCAACCAGGTAAGATTAACATAGTTTAATGCAACAACCCTTCACTGGCAATGCAGGACAACATAGGAACATATCTTGAGTCATAACTGCTGGTCTTATAAAATTTACAGACTGCTATCCTCAACTGCATTTTCAGTGAAAACTCACAAGTAGGAAGACTACACCTTGTGTCCCCCCCCCCCTACTGTGTTTCTGCCTTGCTCTTCAGGTTGTTTTAATTGAAGCTATGAGACAGAGATTTTCTACATGCAAAATACAGTAGGTGCTCTGCCACTAAGGCTCAACCTGCATGTCACACACAGATCCATCCCTTTTACAACCAGAAAAGTCACTTGTCAGTCAGCCTGAGCTGCACCTTCAAAGATCTCCTCATGTGGGCTGACTGCAATTCAGCAAAGAAATGGTTGCTGCCCCTACGTGATAAGACTCCTGACTCCTAATTTTACATATACAAATCAACTTCCCAGTGTGGTTTATGAAAGAGCTTGTTTCTGTAAACCTCAATTAAGATGTACCACAATTCAGGATTCAGACACAACACTAAATTGTGGCTATTTGAAATCCGAAGTGAAAGTTTGCTGACTGTGCCACAGGAAGAGTGAGCCCAAGGGTTGTGCACTTCACAACAAACCATTGTTTATTGAATCAGAGTTGTGTGACAATAGATCCAATACTTTCAAGGTCTTGATTGAGCTATATTTCCCAACTTCTGGTGCTTCTGGCATTTCTTCCCAAACCTTTGCTCAGTCTTTTTCAGGCATTAAAGATGTGTGCTGAATGAACACACCTGGAGTGGGGATCATGTCAGCAGGCCCTTCTTTCCTTTTATGTGGGTTCATTAAAGGACTGAATAGAGCCTCCATGGCTGTGTGCCCCAGGGGTTTTGCTAAGGCATTCAAATGAACGTTTGCAGGTTGGGGGGCACAGCCTCCTAGCCCACTCCCCATGTGCATTTACAAACAACCAAAAGAGCTTATATATTAGTCAAGTAGAAATAGCTCTAGTTGCTACTAACTACAATCATTCAGGACTAGAACGAGTAAATGCTCCCCGCCCGCCCCCGCAGTCCAGTTTGAAAGATGCCTTGAAAATAATACATCCTTTCCCAGCATGCAAACTCATTAAAGTTGGATCTGCGCTTGGCATGATGTCTGGGGAAAAAATAATCAAAAACTCCAAATACACAAGAGTCTAATACTGTCAGATTTATAAATAAAAGAAGCCTTATTCTTACTAGCTTAATAAATGATTGTGCCATTTTATGCCTTTATTTATGCTCCAAGGGCTTGGCTGTACAGGTGACAAATATGTTAGCCTATTCCAGCAAAGGAAAACATGAGCAATTTCATTATAGTTAATGAGATTACTACCCTCTTGCTTAAAGGTAAATGCGTGCCTGTGCACACATTACATGCTCGTCTAGAAGTGGCCAGTGTTCAGTCCTCTGCAATATCCAGCTCATAAACAACTCTTCCCAAACGCATTATATTATTATTAGTTAAAGGCTTCTGTTTTTGTTATATAGGAAAATGTGAGCTGTTCTAGGGAGATGCATAATGTTGCTAAGGAGCCACGAAATCTTAAAAGAACCAGTCCAAATGGGTGGCCTCACTACATAGCCAGTGCCAGGCAGCTCCACAACATCAAGTACTACCTACAGCCCCTCAAGAAATCTTTCCAGGTGATGGAGGGAGAGTGTCAGGTACCAGTAGGGAGCCCCTCCCAGCTTCCTGGGGGCTTCTTCAGTTGAGTGCTGAGAATGCTGGGTGAAATGGACTGCAGCTACCACTACTTGCCATATTTATGCCCAGGAAGCCTCTAAGCCCCAGTATAGTGTACATACACTCAGGCCAGGGCATAGGGGTATTGGTAGCAATGAAGACAGTGGCTTCTAGAGGGATGCTGGTGTCAACTGTGGTGGGTCCTCTGGAGCTTTTTGGTCATAGCAACTAAGCAGAGTGAGCCTGCCTGCCTACCTGGGTGTCAAGGCTAAGCAAGAGGCATGTCTGCTCCCCACAAATGCTCCCCAAAGTAAGCCCCATCCGTGGTAATCTCCACCATGGAAAAACAACATGATAAGTCAGAGCTTGCTTGCATGGACCTCTATGTGCATGTCTGAGATTTTACAGGACTAGATGGCCATTGGCCTGATCCAGTAGGCTCTTCTTATATTCTTATCCACACATCATAACTTAGCTGGTACTAGAATGTGAAGGAGACATGCCCCCAATGTTTAAAGGTGGTGAGGAGGTTCATACAATATAATATGGATTGGGGTTATTAATGTGGGTCCTGAGCACCTTGGACATTAATATTGTTTGAGTGCCCAGGCATTGCAACGTCCCCCACATCCCGACTTTAACATTTAAGAACCAGGCAGAGACCATGGCTTGGGTCAAATAAGGTCACAATTTTATTGAATACAGAGGATGGGCGGGGGATCCAATGAGCAACTGCATTGAAGGGAGGAGGTAAGCCTCCTTAAATATGCTGGAAATGGACCCAAGAGATGGCATTTGGCTTGGTTGAGATGGCCCCCAGTGAGTGTCTGCCTCTTAGGCTGCCACCCACTGGCCAATTCGGCTGACAGTTTTACTATTTGCTTTCCATCCAGTGGGGATGGCCATTTGGTTTCCCTATCAGCCAGGAAGCTTCCCATGTGCAGTTGCCGCATTGGAGAGCACAGGGGACACAGAGAGTGGCCTGCAGCACTGCCACACCCCAAACAGGGTAAGCAGACTTCTTATTTCTTATTTCTCCATAACCATCTGAACTATTTGGGGGGTTATAGAAGAGATGCTATCATTTTTCTAACCACCGAGAAAGATTTCCTATTTACCTGAAGCGAATATATTGTTCATTCCTACCCTCCACCATGCAGCCGCAAAATATGCCTAATAACTAGCTACCTCTGACAGACTAAGCATTATAAAAGCAGAAAATAAGAGTGCAGTTTAGGGAATTTCAGCTATTCACTTCAGTTAGAAGAACTCAACCCAGAACCAGAGTAGCAAAATCACTTGATAAATCATCTCTAAAAAACAGGAGGTTACAGCTCATTGGAACCGTAGTTTGTAAATGCTTGTGCAGCGACTGGAACCATAGAAAATCTTGTACTGCTTTGTGGGCAGGTAAAACATTAAGACATGTGGAATAGTGCTTTCCACTTATTTTTGAGTCAGCAATTTGTTTCTCAGTGCTGAAAATGGTCACTCCAGTTTTTGGTTGACGATTCGTATTAAAGCCAAGTACTGTCACAAATTGGATAGTTTGCATCTGTTGCTGAACTGAAGGCAAACAACAGGGCAATGCTGAGTGTCTCCTGGTTTAAGAATTCAGTCAAAATCACTGACGTAAACTAAAGGTATGTGCAATTTTCTGAGCAGATTTTCTGCATTTGAGTGTTTCTGCTTTAAGATGTTAAAATAGGATACATTTTTAAGAGATGTATGGTAGTCGGTATAAGTGCTGTCATGCTGGGACCGCAGTGAAGACTTGGAACAGGCAAAATTCTAAGGAGTGGGATAAAGCTGAAACTCAAACTGCTCAGAAAGAGTTAAACTGAGTTAATAGGATATCAAGGCAGTGTAATTGGATGCTAGACCCTGGAATGTGCAGTGGGATTGCAATGACAGACAGCAGGTAGGAACTGGGATACATGAAATACAATCTGGGGAGGAGGGAATACCCATCTAGGCTTGGCTAGGTTCTGCTTTCAAGCTTCCCATAGGCATCTGGTTAGCCACTGTGAGAACACTAATTTTGGCCACACATTCCCATGGGAATCTACTTTAGCAAAAACTGAATACCTAAATTTCTATTTCTTGGAACCCAAAGCAAACCTTGAAAAAGGTGAGTCCGCCACTGCCTCAAAACTGAACTACGGTGCAAAAGAGTTCATGAGCTAGGTCCACCACCTCTGCAAATGTGGCGTATTGGAAGGCTTAGAAGACACACCTGATTACTGGAATCCTTTATTGGGCAACATAACATGAAGCTACAGAAGAACTCTATTGTCTGACTTAAACAGGAACAAACATGGGAAACTGCTGACTCCACCCAGAAGCAACTAAATTCAGTGCCACCCTGTGACTAAACTACATAATGACACCATCCACATAGAGAGCCTATTCCACAATTATTTACTGCAAACACAAACTTTTTAGAACATTTTACTGACTCTTTTTGGCTATAGAAATAATAGTTGGCAAAGTGGACCAGAGATCTGATTACTATGCCAACACTTCTATGTTACATACTGAATTCATTAACAGTAAAAACAACAACAACCCAACCCAAAAAAACTAATCCTTGAGGCTTTTCAGAATCTCATTTTAAACCCTGACAGATGATCCTTCTGTTCAGAATGCTCTCAGAAAAGCTAGTAGCATGTTCTGCTTGCCTGCAGGGTCAGTTGTTGAAAACTTTATCCTTCCTCTGGTGCCATCCATTTTTGGATGGCTTCTCTGAGCCTCTTAAGCAGAAGAGATGAAAAGAGGCACTGGAAGTTTGCTCTTAGAAGCTGGAAGGCACAACGAAACAAGTGATAGCATCAACCAACTGGCAATGGATGGACACATATGGTGAAAGAAAATGACTGCTGGGGTTTGAAATGAAGGCTTTTGCTCAAAAGAGAGCAGTCCGAGATAGAACCAAAGAGAATATAATGGATCTCTGGCCAAGCTCTGTTCAGAGTTTTCAGTCCAATCCCCTGTGCTTTGAGGGGGCAAAATATTTGGAACACTCTAATTATACAGTGTGTAGTTTACCTAGCCAATAGTGGCAGAGGATTGTATAACTCACTATACAACACACACAAAATGTACAATTCATAGAAGGATTAGCAGTGGTTCTAACAGCAGTTGTTTGCATGTCCTGCAGTCCTGCCAAACCAGTGGAGTCACAATGTAATCTTACCCCTCCTTTCACACGTGTTTTTATTATGTTTGGTAAAGGTCAGATAAATACTGCATGCTGTACACAGTTTTAATTAAAGCTACTT
Source organism: Podarcis filfolensis (assembly GCF_964270895.1). Taxonomy (NCBI): domain Eukaryota; kingdom Metazoa; phylum Chordata; class Lepidosauria; order Squamata; family Lacertidae; genus Podarcis; species Podarcis filfolensis. Next base: position 65,935,038 of record NC_139607.1, on the reverse strand, counting down.
AGAATCCTTTACTGGGCAATGCAACAAAAATGCAAGAAAGACTTTCTTATACAGTTAAGATGACCCATAGTGTGCAACAGTCCTAGCTTTTCCTTCCTTGCATAAGATACTAAAAATCAAGATATTTGATTTTATCAGTATATTGGGAGGAGGGAGCAATAAAAAACCAGCAATCTCTCACTTCCACCTTGCCTGCTGGCTATCATATAAATCAGGACCTGATCTGTGGGATTTCATGCCTACCCCATAAGCTGACTCTCTCCGAATTACTTAGTTTTTGACTTAGAAATGTTGTAAGTATTGGAATGGAATCTATTTTAGTTCAGAGCTCTGCAGTAAAATCCAACTCATGATACTTCACTGGGCAAAGTTAGCATGGATGTAGCTACAGGATGAAAAGGTAGATGGCAGATAGTAGGAAGTTAAATTGGGGTGGCCTGTAAATATTCTGGCCTTCGGGTTCACTATGCCTGTGTTGAACAAATCACACAAATGTTGACTTGGGACTACATTGCCTCTTCTCAAACTGACTCCATCCCATGGCCCACTAAACTTCACCTTCTTGACTGAACAACCCCCCACCCCAGGAAGCTTTGGCCTCCAAACCTGTCCCCTGGCCAGCTCATTTGTGCCAATGAGTCAAGTTGTTTAAAATCAGATGTTAGCAACCCATTCCATAGGTAGCCTGTGGCCTACAATTCCAGAAAGCCAACCCCCCCCCCATTTCCTACTTGACCCTTAGAGTGGATGAAGGCCTCTAGGGGATTTTATTGTAAAAAGTGGTACATCCCATTAGACATGATGTTGACCTGCCCACAGTTCTTTTGTGTAGCAGGAGCAGCTGAGGGGCAGTACTCATGTTTATGTAATATTTAACATCCTGCATTTGAGGACATGTCCTCATAAGGTGGCTTACATAATAAACACATTTGTGGCAACTAAAAAAATATCTACTATATCAGGGCATATTTTGGCTTGTGGGACAAAGAGCAAACCACTCTAGAAAAAACAACAACCTAGTTTAGCCCCGTAGTAAAATCTGTAAAATGTTAAGGCAGACATAAATATATTAAATTAAGTCACAGCTTTTGTTACTACAATACTAAATTGTTGAGATTGTGTAACTGCTTTTATTGCGATTATTTTTGGTTTTAGTGTGTGTTATATAATGTCCACTTGAAAAAGTGGAAAGGCAGTTTATAAAACATTTTAAAATACAAACACTTGAACATTTGGGATAGCGTTTAATTGCATGCTTTGTGCTAAACTAGTGACACAGTTAGGAACATACTGGCATACATAGTTCTGCATCTCCCTGTTTAGCCTCGTAAAATTTATACACTACTTGACTGAAGTGGCTCCTTGCGTATTTAGAACCCTGTGTGCAAGTCATTGGTGTGCATGGTGCATTGCAGAGTGTAAGAGAATAGATCTCGGCCCCAAAGAGCTTACACTCTAATTTTTGACCCAGAGGAAGCAACAGAAAAAGGGTTGTACTTTAAATGTATCGGGTGTATGCAACCTGAGTAGTATTGTATTCAACTGAGTTTATTCCTAGACAAATGTGCACAGAAATTCAGCTTTAGTTGTAGTAGTACATGCAAAAGAATTAGCTGGCTGAGCCCCAGGCTTCATGGAAAAAATGGCTTTGGAAGCACACAGGTGTTCTTAGAAGCAGCTCCACGCATAAGAATTGCAATATTGGTGCACTGTGTGAGTGCTTTCACAAGCTGTTGGACAAGCATCTGTGGAACAGCCCAATTTTCCTTCTGTTCATGGCTCTTTGGATCCAGCCCATTATGTGTACACAAAACTGTCCTTTATTACTCTTTCTTTTCAATTAAGGATGATGTTACATTACATGCATCCTTTAATGTAACCAGCGCAGAGCTATGCAAAACATGTATATATTATCATCTCAAGGTGACGTCTTTCAACATTTGCTATTTACTTTTCTTTCATAGTGATTTGCCAAAATTCCCAGTGCCAACATTAGAAGAAAAAGTGTACACCAACACCCTGCATTATAATTAAGGGGAGCAAAATATTAACATAACTGCTTCCTAACGCCAACATTTCCTGCTATGTTATCGTATAGCCCAATATTTTCTTGATACTTATGAAACCATCTGGGATATGCTGAACTTTCCAATTGTAAATTGAAAAGGTTTTGTATTTGCATAGGACATCTTACAGTTTTGCATTCTGAAATTGTTTGGTGACTAAATATGCAGGCATAGGCAATTGCAGTGCATAATATGAACTGACCTACAAGTGTGTATTCAGAAGTAATGGCTGTTCCAGGGTCGGTGGTGATTGCAGCCCAGTGCAGTAGGCTGGCAGTTGGGGGATTCCCCTTGGCTGGACTTTCCCGCTGGCCAATGTTTGAATTTGGGCCAGTCCAGCCAGGTCAAGTGAGCATAGTTTGGGAGTGAACCAGAGTGGAGCAGGCTTCACTCCAGTTCGCCCCCAGTTGATAAAAGCCAGCTGTGCCTGGCCCCAGGACTGCAGTCAGCCGAAGAACAACCCTTTGTGCCTCCCGCCTAGTCTTATTGTAGTTTTGTATGCTAACCTTTCTTTCTTCGTTGGGCACGGTGTTTACTGGTTTTACGTGGTTCTATAATGCTTGCTTTATTCGGAGCGGGAAAGGGATTTGCCTGCAAACAGACTGGCCCACTTTGAAAGTTTTGCCTTCCCCATAGCAATAGTCACAAGTTTGGTGGATAAGTCATTGGTGGAATTCTCTAGTCTAACATCAGGCAAGGGGTAAAGTTGTGCATCACCCCAACCACAGAAGAGGTGTGTTCACGGAGTACCCCATTAGAAGGGTCTAGATGGAAGTCTTCATTTAAAAGTCAAGGCATTTGACTGAAGGGCCATAGAGCTGCCTTCAGCAGCCCGGGAGGGCCATCTGTATAGACCTGTGTCAAGTAGATGACAAATTGATCCTAAGCTCGGCCCTGTCATGCCTTAGCCCTCCACCAGGAGGCTGAGAGGGATATACACCCAATGCCTAAGCCAAATCCTACCTACATCTGGAATCAATAAAGTTGAGTCCAATTATAAAATCCCAGAATGTTGTCTTGTCCAGTTTCTTCACCTTCCTTAGTTTAGGTGTCGCTCCCTTGCGAGGGGTCACTGTGAGTGGGTCCACAATTACCACTTACAAAGATAATCTTGAAGTCATTCTCCAGATAATCCCACCATGGGATGCACACTTTTTTGTTGTTGTTATGGTACCTTGACCTCTATATTTGCTGCCCACAGCAGCCATTTTGTGCTGGCACCACAGCTCTCTTATAAAGATATGAGTACAGTGGAATCTCGGTTTTCGAACGTAATCCATTCTGGAAGACTGTTCAACTTCCAGAACATTCGAAAACTGAGGAGCAATGGGCAATCGGCAAAATCCATTGAGAAAAAAGAAAAACAAGCAGCAGGAGCAGTTTGACTTCCAAGGCGCATTCGAAAACGGAAGCAATTACTTCCGGGTTTTCAGTGTTCGGCTTCCGAGACACTTGAAAACCGAGGTTCCACTGTACTGTTACCTTGTGTGTATGTTGTGTGTGTGTGTTTTTTAAAGCACTGGAGTTATGTCAGATGGCTACTGAGGGGAGTACCTTTTGTGTGGACAGGCGGAGTCCCCACAACCCCAGGCAACCCCCAAGTGGAATAATGACTCCAGACAACTTGCTATGGGATTAAAATTGGCCACAACTTTATTACGTTTCAGATGTAGGGAGACCTTGGCTCAGGCATTGGGCATTTATCCTTCCCAGTCCTCAGCTGGGGATGTGGGAGACATCAGGGTTATCCAGAATGTGTGGGGATTGGGCTGGCTCTGGAGAACATATGTTCAAGCAGAGAGCCTGCCCCCCGTTTTGCTGGGGAGAGCAATGACAACCTCTCAGCGTATGGCCAATGCCTCCCCTCAAGACCCCTTTAACGGGGAACCCTGGGATCACCGCTGCAAGGGGGATGTGGGTCACCGCTTCACGCCTCCCACCCCCCAATTTAAGAAGATAGACTATAGGATTCCGCCCAAGGCCTGAAACTGCCAAAGTTGTGACATTTTGCTATGGGAAAGGCAAAACCTGTCAATGCAGGAAAAATGCTTTTCCAGCCCTTCAACAGCGACAATGACATAGTAACGCTCGCTTACCTGTGGAAAAGAGGTTAATCTGCAAAAAGAAGGCTTAACTGAGGGAGGGCAGGGTGGGAGAAGCTCTGGAGCCAACTGACGTTTCACAGGTCAGATTCACCTTCTGTTGTGTGGGCAGGGCAGTCCCTCCCCTTACCTGGCCAATCCCCTGGCAACACCTCCCCAGGCGGGATTGGGCGATTGGCTGAGGTAGGCGGAGACCTCCAGCTATCCAGCCTGGGGAGGGTGAAGCCAGCCCGAACTACTGGGAGCTGCACTGGGATCTGGGGGGCTGCGCACGACCATGCAAAAGGCGCCCCCCCATTTGATGTGGGGAGCGGTCATTCTGGTGACATTCTAGACTGTGGAATGCTGTCCCCAGAGCGTATTGTCTGGAACCTTCTTTGTAGTCCTTTCAGACCACATGAACACCTTTTTAAATTTTGTTTTTTTAAAAAAAGCTTTAACTCTTTAAAATTAGTTTAAAATACTGTTCATATCACAATGGATTCGTCTACTCTATCATTGTTAACTTTTGGGAGGAATTTGAAAACATTCCCGTTTATTCAGCTGTTGGTGGCTTAAGGAATACTTGTTCCTGGCAACCTTGAGATAACTGGATGAAAGAATGTTTTTAGCTCTAACTATTTTTAGAAAGTTTTTAAGTGCAACTGTTCTTCGAATCCCTTTAAAAAGATTGTGGATGTGTTTGCTGCTCTGGGCTTCTTTGAGAGGAATGGTAGGATATAAAAGCAACAAAAGCAGTAGCAAATAACATTTTTTTTAAAAGACAGGATAGCTAGTTACTTCCTTGGGCACTCTTTTGATCCTGGCTTCCTATTTGTAATCAGTGCTGATGGTTGTAGATTTGGAGATGCAGAATCGTGGAATATTTTGAAAAGCACAGAGTTTTAATTGACAAATTGCCATTCAAATGTGACATGTTCAGGTATCCAAAGAGTTCATAAAAATGAATAAAACCCAATTAGGTAATAGAAAACAGCTATTGTGAAAGAAGGCATGTTGAACTGCCAGGAATTACTGTCTGAGAGTCCCACTGAGGTCAGTACTTCAACCTCTGCTATTTCCAATCTATATCAATGACCTAGATGTGGAGAAGAAGCTAATTGAATTTGCTGATGCCACAAAATCACAAAATTGAGGTCGCCACTGAGCAGCATGTAAGATTCAGGATGGATTTAGATCGGCTGCTTAAGTGGTCTGGAGAAAGCAAATGAAATTTTGTGTCGACAAGTGTAGAGTAATATACATTTGGCTTCAAAATAAATTCATGAATAAGAATGAATGGGATTGAACTAGAATAGGGGAAAATTGAAAGGGACCTTGAAGTAATCCTTGTATATACTTCATTGGAGCCACGTGACAACATGGAGGTACATCTTAGAATATCAAAAGAAAGAACCCTGGCGTTAAAAAATAATCCAGATGAAGACTATTTCATTGATTCAGGGTTGGTTTGAAGATCTTTAGCTCACTTTCATTACTCTTGGTTGGGGCCAAGGCAGATGTGATGTGTATGCCCATTTCATTGGTGGTTTATTTGGATTTGTTTTAAATGAAGAGCAGCCACACGTAGCTGCAATTTTGAGTGGAAGAACAACGGGGGGAGGGGCTGCCTGTTGTTCCTTCCATTTGCTTGCTCAAAATGGCTCCTCCACATTTGCTTTCTTAGCCATTGGGAATATACAATGCTTTTTTTTGGGTGGGATGCATACCCCTAAATATTTTGTGAATCTAAGTTTGGCCTCATTGAGGGGCAGTATTTCAATATGAGTAGAAAAATGAGAGTACTCCTGGACATTTTTCTTTTTAGAAATAAAAGCACTGGGAATATATATCCAGTGGTACCTCGGGTTACAGATGCTTCAGGTTACAGACGCTTCAGGTTACAGACTCCGCTAACCCAGAAATAGTACCTCGGGTTAAGAACTTTGCTTCAGGATGAGAACAGAAATCACATGGCAGCAGTGCGGCGGCATTGGGAGGCCCCATTAGCTAAAGTGGTGCTTCAGGTTAAGAACAGTTTCAGGTTAAGAATGGACTTCCGGAACAAATTAAGTTCTTAACCCAAGGTACCACTGTATAGGGATTTAAGCTCTACTCTTTTGCTCTTGACACCAGCCTTCCAGAGCTACTTTTCATTAAACCACAAACACACCTGGGGCAAAGAAGGATACAACTGTGAGTGATTCTTAGTTTGACACAGGGCTGGTGTCAGAAGTAAGCATCGTTCAGCTCCTGTCAGGCCTAATGCTTACTAGGGGCCCCACTGCCAACTGATGGAGTCTCCTCCTCCCGCTGCTGTTCCTGTACATTTGCCTTCTCCAAGGGAAAGAAAAATGACATTCACCTGCCTTGTTGTCTTGGTTCTGAGAGGTGGTACGATTTGAGCTGAGAGGCAAGCAAATTGTCAATGTCAAGCATTTGTGAGGAAGAAGATTGACTTGGGATGGGGACCTTTATAATAGCAACTTGCCTAAGGATGCTGAGAATGTGGAACTGGCACAGCACTTTCCTAAGCCATCAGATGCTAGTTATAGACCCTATGCAAGAACACATGAAAACTCGGTAACAACTTTGTCGAGGAGTATTCATTAAATGTACATCTTGTTTAAATGGCTGTTATCTAATACGAGAACTAATTGTGTTATATTATGTGCTTGCACTTGGAACAAGGTTAACATGTGAAGTTTAATTAGTTAATTGACATGACTGGAAGCATCAAGAAGCCAGAGAGGTGAATTGAAGCTAGAATGGGAATTAAGAGGGACGGACTCGACAGGAATGTTACAGAGAAGGGTTAATGAGCTCAGCCCTCCTGATCTCTTGATAGCTGGCTGAAGAGAATAAATGGCAGAACTGGGATAAAGAAGAGGAACATCTCAGTCTGCTTTTATAGGCTCCTGGATAGGGTAAAGGAAGGGCAAGTCAACCCCCTAATCAATGAAGATTTGAAGAACAGCAAGTGGTTTTTTTGAGGCCGAGCGATACCACCACAATGATTGAATGAGAGGCCACCTAAGTTGAGAGCTGCATTCAGGAGTCATCCATGTGTACAAATCCATATGGAGAACTGGGCCAGCTCCCTCAATGTCTCTGTGTTTAGTCTGAAGTCTTCCAAAGCTCTTTAGATATGAACCTAAGACATACCCTTTCTTCATGCTGGCAAAGCAGCAGGATTGAACTTTCTGCTCATCATTTTAAATACCAGTGCTCAAGATTTGGGGAGAATTTCATGTTTGGCATTTAAAGGCACATGGCTCAAATGGTGATGGTGTTTCAACTATACTAGTCCTATAACTTGCTTCATAGTAAGATTGGTTTTGTGTCCTATTAAAAGTGAAGAGCAATACCCTGACTGTAATCCTCAACCCATCTGTCTTATTTTCCTAACCCATCTGCCTTGTTTCCAAAGCACACTTTAGATTAAATTGAGGAAGTGCAGGTGTTTCAGTTCTTTTTTTTTGTAAAGAGGTAATATTCATTTTTCTAGGGAAGTTTGGGAAGACCCCTATTGCACTCAGAAGCACACTCACTTAGGAATAAGTCCTATTGCACGGCGTGGGATATACTTCTGAGGAAACATGCTTAGACGTGTGCTGCACACAATGTCAAATACCTTTTTATTGACTGGATAATCAAGTAAGAAGCCAACTATGGTGCCACGTGTTGGCAGTAGTCTGCTCCCATGACCAATCTAACCACAGCATACTGTGCTAGCTGAAACTTGCAGACCAGGCCCAAGGGGAGGGCAAACATCAAACTCTGTGGGTACCAAATAGAATGCAAATGCAATTAGTAACCAGAGGAGAGTTACTAAATCAATTGGAGTAGGCCTGTGCAGATGGAGAGGGGGCAGCTGGGTATACTTGCCCCGAGCCTCAGAGGGTTAAGCCAGCCAGGTGGCCTCACCAGGGACTGGCTGCTTTCTTGTTTGAGTTTATAACTTTATTCTAACAGGAAACCTGCCCCCGGGCCCCAGACAAGCCTTGCATGGGCCTGAATTGGAACATATGTCTGTTGGACATTGTGGGTTCTGCTTTATTCCCCTCACTCGTCCAGAGACTCCTTGATGCAATTGGACTAACAGAGGCATCAGTGTGATCCGACTTAAGTTGCTAGACTCAACTTAGGATGCTCATACCTTTAGAGATGGAAACCATATATATACCATATATACACGTGGAAGTGTAATATATATTCTATATTCATTCTCATATATATGAATAGAGAATATATATTTTACACTTCCAAGCCATATTGAAATAACCAAAATTTAGGGAACTTGTGTTGAGGCTGCACAAATCAATTTTTCTGGCAAATCCGTTTTTTGTTTTGTTTTGTTTTTGTTTTGCACTGACAAACCTCCAATATCTCCACAGGGCATAGTTTGGGGTATTTAAATATTTAATAGCATGCCATGGAAAAAGCTGGCAGTAATATTTTGGAGGCAGCACTGCATTCTTGTCAAACTGCGTCTGCTGGCTTCGCCCCCGCACCTGCCGTTCCTTTGCAATTTGTCAAGGCATTTGATTAAAAGTAGGTAAGGGAGGCCTATATAGGTCTTTTGGATCCTGCTGCAGAGTCCCTGCTGGAAGCGGGATATTCCTGTCACTTTAATCAGGCAACGCTCCTGTCGCATTTCACTGTTGTCAGATGTGGGGGGATAAACCAGGCGAGACAGACATGAAAACTCCCATCATGTCATGCTCTATTGTAAAAGGCATTCACGGGGATGGCCAAACAGGAACTTTAGAAAAGGATGATCAGGGCTTCCTAGCCAAGGAATGGCCTTTGTCAAGATTTGAGGCTTCAAGTGGCTAAGTCGGAGGCTAGTGACAACCAGCTTCTAGATAAGTAGGATACTGCTCTAGCAGAAAGAATTTTTTTTCCATCTTTTCTAGGATGCTGTTTTTGTCCATGGTGTTTTCTTGGCAGGGATACTGGTATGGCTTGCCAGTTCCTGCTCCAGGTGGATCACGTTTGGTCAAAACTCTCCACTATGACCTGTCCATCTTGGGTGCCCTGCTCAGCATAGTTCATAGCTTCTCTGAGTTATTCAAGCCCCTTCGCCATGGCAAGGCAGTGACCCATGGACTACAAGACTACTGGTTTTTCCGGTAGTGATGTATGGAAGTGAGAGCTGGACCATAAAGGAGGCTAATCACCAAAGAATTGATGCTTTTGAATTATGGTGCTGAAGGAGACTCTTGAGAGTCCCATGGACTGCAAGAAGATCAAACCTATCCATTCTTAAGGAAATCAGCCCTAAGTGCTCACTGGAAGGACAGATCCTGAAGCTGAGACTCCAATACTTTGGCCACCTCATGAGAAGAGAAGACTCCCTGGAAAAGACCCTGATGTTGGGAAAGATGGAGGGCACAAGGAGAAGGGGACGACATAGGACGAGATGGTTGGACAGTGTTCTTGAAGCTACCAGCATGAGTTTGACCAAACTGCAGGAGGCAGTGGGAGACAGGAGTGCCTGGCGTGCTCTGGTCCATGGAGTCACGAAGAGTCGGACACGACTAAACGACTAAACAACAACAACAAGGATGCTGTTTGCACACAACATCATTGGTAAGCAAAGTAAGCATGAAATGTGGTTTAATCTAGGAGTTTCCAAAATTATAGTACCCTTTCCACATTGACCTGCCTGCCAGGCAATCACAGTACTCCTGCCCTCAAATTTCCCTTACACTGCCAAGGATTCTGGGGTGCATTCTGTGGCTTTCATGATTCTCATCACAAGAGGGGAGCCAAATGTGCTGGCTCTGCCCCCTGCTTGTAGGACTGTGATTGTAAATCACATGGGAAAGCCTTTGCAGGTTAAGGGATGGGGTCAGCTCACCCCATGAACACGTGACTGTTCTTCTAACTGTTAGGCTACTCCAGGTAAAATGAATTTTGTTCTTCAGAGCTTTTAATGAGTGTGCATTGCTGCTTTGCTGTGTGACAATCCCCCTTTATTTGTATGTTCCATCTCTCTTGCTACTGCACAAAAAAAATTGTTTTAGTCTTCATTGCCATCCGCTTTGCAAATGTTTAAAATTGAAATGTTGCCTAGAGTTAAAAAAAATAGATATCAGTAACATAATTAAAACCAAAATTCATTAAAAGATCAATTAAAAACTGAAACCAATAGAAATAAAATTATTCTGCCCCGAGTGCTTTTCCTTTCCCATTATACATTTATATATCTTTATAAAACCAATTGCATCTAGTAAGGCGTTTTCTGTTTTATGAAATAACTGTTTAAAGGGTAGTCCAAGTCGTAGAACTGCGTCTTCATACATTGGGTGGGTGGGGGGGAGGCAGCAAACATTCATTACTACAGTTTTGTTTCTTCCATCATCATGATGAAACTAAATTCCGCAGAAGTGATAGAACTGGGCCTACTTCACAATACGCCTTGCACAAACCTGTCCTCCTGTTTTCTATGGAGGGCACTTCTGTCAAGATATATGAAACCCTTCTTCACCCATCTGTAGTCTCCCAGGTGACACCTGCCATTCATATCCAATTATGCAGCAAGGAGCACTCACCGAGACCAACAAATTCCTTTTTACATGTGACTCATCTTGGAACTTGAACAAGGTCTCCAGAGGTGAAATGCTGGTGCTTTAAGTCACTCTGCCACCTGTCCCTTGCAGGAAGCTATCACGCACGCACAAAGAAGAATTTGACATTCCATTTCCTCTGGCAGGTCACTTCTTGCCAGTCTCCATTTCTCTCACACATTATTTACAAAGTGATGGAAACGGCATGATCAATTTGCTGTTTCCTAGGATCATCCAGCTATCATAAATATATACAAATATCAAGGTTGGGATTAATATTTATCACAGGATAATTCCAAAACATGCACTGAAATGTGCCTTGGGCATAAGTTCATCCCAGGGCAGTGGCCTCTGTAAAATGTAAATTCTAGAAATGCCCAAGAGGAATGACTTTAAACTACTTGCATACTGTGCCAGTGAATAAATATTGGCAAAGGAGTAAGCTCACTTATTTCAGCACCAGGATTTTTAGCCTCCTATAAACTGGAGCTTTGTTAAGGATTGCAATCCTAAACAATAAATCCACCTTCCATGTGTTAAATTGCCATTGTTGTTGTTGTTGTTAAAATTATTACCCACCCTTCACCAACAGGGCAGGTTACAACAATTTACTATTTAGTCACAGGAATAAGGTGGGTCCTAAAACCACACACTTGAGATTTCAAAGGCTGGGGTGAAGAGGTGTGCCTTTAGCATTCTCCGAAAACTGTATAGGGAAAGGGCAAGATGCACGTATGTGGGGAGGGAATTCCACAGCTTAGGGGATGCCCCAGAGAATACACTGTTATGAGTTGCCCCTTCCCAAAACTTCTGAGGGTGGCAGAACTATCAAGAGGGCTACATAAGGTGGTATGGTAAACATCCTCCTCATTTAATCCTCACAATAGCCCTGTGAGGTTGGTTGCGCTGAGAGGCAATGTTTGGACCAGAGTCACCCAGAAAGCTTCATGGTCGAGTGGGGAACTGAACTGTGGGTCTCACAGATCCTAGTCCAATACTCTAACCACTACACCACACTAGCTCTTTATTTTTTCTATTCCTCTAACCCTTATTAATGATTTAAGGACATTGTGCTTCTGTATAAGGCAGCTTCCCATCTTCCTAATAATAGTCTCTGCCCTCTTTGCTTTCCTAATCTGTTTTTGGAATCACCCTTGAAAGCTACCTAGTAACCCTCTTTCTGAGTTTTCCCGCTCGTCACTCATAATCACTGCGAAACTGACTGCGCTAATAATCTGTTTTGGAGAAGAGAGGTGTTCTCTATAGGTAGCAATCGGCACGCAGCTTATTGTTGCTCGAGGGCATCTCTAGTTTGCGGGCAGTTATTTTTGGAAACATTTGTGGCCTTCTGGACATGCTCTGCTAAAATAAAGCTTGCAGTGGGAACATCCTAGCTGTTAGCAGCTTTGTCCTGTAGAAAATAACTACTCTGGGATTTATTTACTTTCCATTTTCACAGCTTTATATAGTGTGTACAATATCTCAGAGTACATATTTTCTTCTGAATACCATTTTGGAAAATAATTCTGTTGTTCACAGTTGCAGAATGGACTGTAAAGTTACTTGTTCTGGACAAATGGAATATAAAATGGAAGCACTGCAGCACGTTGACCCTTTCCCTGAGTTTTCTTTTCTCACTCTCTTCTTTTGTAATCTAATGTGAAAATCTGTGTGGTAGGCTTTGCCCCTGCAAGTATGTTTACTTTGTAGTCATAAATATCATTGGTCTGGAACATTTTCATTTCTATAGCTCCATAAAAGTGATGAAAAGAGACATGGGGAGAATTTGCCATTTAAACGGGCGCCGTGCTGGTAAAACAAACACGAATCTTAATGCTCTTGTGTTTCCTGATCAGTGATGGTACTTTTTTGACACATCACTTGACACTGAAATCTCTTAACTATGCTTTGATAAATGTGTGTATATCTTTAAAGGGCAATAAAGTGTTAAAGGTTGCTGCTCTCTCCCCCCCCCCCATCCCCTTCTTTCTCTTCATTGTTTGGCTTTGAATATAATATCTCTTTCCTGGTCCATTTGATCTTTTGCCTCTAGGTAAAGAATAGAGAATAATGTATATAACAGATAAAGTGTAATATTTACTAATTCTTTTTTTGTGATTATGCTTGGACAACCCTTTCTGCCCTCCTAGGACACAACTATAAACACTTTTTTTCTACAGTGTTTGATTCTACCTGGCACATGTGTGTCGGAAAGCAGAGATGGTGAACTTCAGACCCGGGGCTTGAATGCAGCCTCCCCACAGACCTCTCCATCTGGCCATTGGAACTATGTCGAGGCCACACCTCTCTTCTCAGTTCATTGCCCTCATTGGTCCTGCTTTGCACCCATGGGACTTTGCCTGGAATGTGTTCTTGACCTTGCTTGTCTAGATAGATGGGTGTGTGACTGAATGTACAGAAACTAGCCTACTGTACAAAGGTAAAATTAACATTCTTTGCTGTTTTTCTCTGACCACACGAACCTCTGTTCTGTGGCCTTTGGAAGGCAGCCCAGCAGGGAATGTTACCCTCTTACTTTCATAAGAGAAGATTTCTGTCCATGGTGACTCCCTGGAAAAGCTAGACTGCCTCCCACCTTGATGTCCCTTTGAAGACTTTCTTGTTTCTTGTCAATAAGCTTTTGGGAACTGACTGCTTTCAGTGAGGGGGCTGGTGCCATGCTTTATAAATAAAGCTCCTATTGCAGGCCAAAAGTAGTTAAAGAAAGTTTCAGATATGACTGCATAGGTTAGGCACCAAATCATTATCAGAGGTGAGTCTGAGGAACTGAAGCAGATCACAGTGATGAGAGATGAAGTTCAAGGGCTAATAGACAAAATAAAAACAGACTAATCATCATTTCTAGATGTCATCCACCACAGAGTTATCAAGCAGCTCAAATGTGAAATTGCTTAAAGGAAAAGGTAAAGGGACCCCTGACCGTTAGGTCCAGTCATGGCCGACTCTGGGGTTGCGGTGCTGAGCTTCCGGGTACAGCTTCCGGGTTCTGATCGGGAAGTCCTGGGCTCTTTGGTTTAACCCACAGCGCCACCCGCGGCCCTGTGAAATTGCTTATCTTCTAACAAAAATATGTGAGTTGTCCCTCAGATCAGGCTCCATACCTGAGGACTGCAAAGCAGCCACTGTGACCCCAATTTTTAGAGAAAGGGTCCTGGAAATAACAGACCAGTTATCTTGACATCTGTTCCTGGAAAACTGGTGGAAAGTATCAATAAAGATAAAATAACCAAGCATATACAACAAGCCTTACTTAAGCAGAGCCAGCATAGCTTCAGCAAGACCAAGACCTGTATCACAAACCTATTAGAGTTTGTTCTGAGTGATCCAGTTGACATAGTATACTTGGACATTTGACGAAATCCCTCACCAAAGACTTCCAAGTAAGCTTAGCAGTTGAGGAATAAGAAGAGAGGTCCTCTTGTGTATCACAAATTGGTTCAGTTGTAACAAATCAGTGTCCCAGTTCCAGTATGATGTAGTGATTGGAATTTGTGGGATGGGGGCTATTAGTTAGTTTTTGTTCTTTTTTTCTTATGTGTTTGCGTTCTCATTTTGTATTTCTATGTTGTGAATTGCCCTGCGATCTTTGGATGAAGGGCAGTTTACAAATTTAATATATATTAAATGGAGTGTTCAGCTGTTCGGCTGATGAGATCTGGTTCAAATCCCCTTTCAGCCATAATTCTCCCAAATAAGAGAGGGTCACTCATGATTTTTCAGCTTAACCTATCTCAGTTTATGGGATAACCTCCTCATCTGTTACCTGAAGCTCATTGGAAGAAGGGCAGAACACAACTGTCATAAATAAAATATTATTGTGTAGTTACTGTCAAGCTATCAAGCTCAAACCCACCCTTTGAAACACGGTCAGATCTTTATTTTAAATATGTGATCTGTTTATCCTTCTGCCTAGGCAAGCAAAGAAATCTAAGTGGGAATCAGTCTTCTAGGATGCATTTGCCATTAACTTCAATCTCTAAAAATGAGCCGTTTGCAAATTGATTTGGATGACCCAGCTCTGACTGTGCAGTTAGGAAATATTTATTTAATAGTTCAGGCATTCTACCATCCCCTGCAATTTCATTTCCCATTCCATCTCACAACGTTCCAATTGCCTGCTTCACCAATTCAATTGCTATTCAAGCATACAGAAAAACTGGTTTGAGGCTGGCGGTCACATTTGGTATTTATTTTTAAAGGTGTTTTACATTATACTCTATTAATCTCCCCCCTTACATCTTCCAATATCCATTCCATTGTTTCACAGGAAGAGCATTACAACAAATACATACATGATCACATTCTCCCCCTTTTTTGCAGTTTAAATATATATCTACATACAACTTGATTACAGGTTTGCATTTAAATTTAAAGCAAATTTATTTAATACACTGTTCACATGCCTTTTTCCATTAGCCATAGAATTTCAGCATTGGAATCTGAAGAACATTTATGATGCCATCTATTTAGCACTGCTAATCCAACCCAACTAAAATTAAATAGGATTACACAATAGCTCTTTCTTTCTTTCTTTCTTTCTTTCTTTCTTTCCTTCCTTCCTTCCTTCTTTTTTTTTTTTTTGTAGCTTCCCAAAGGCAAGGCAGCTGACTATTGTGACTTGCTCTTCAGACCTAATGAGAAGCAAGGGAACAAAGGTGGTGTCTGAGGGTGCTATGGTGCCCGTGGGCATCACATTGGGGACCACAGTCATGTCATTCACTTGACCATGAGACTACATATTCATATAAGGTGAGTGAGGTAACAATGGGCAACACTACCAAGTGATTTTCATGGGATGAGACCTTGTGAAAGCCTAAATTATTTAGCCCAATTAACTTCCTAAGCTTCCTCCCAGGAAAATGTTGCAGTTATACAAATGTAGCAGTTATACAGAGCCTTCTGTATAGCATGTTAACTTTGAACTAAATATTATAAACAGGACTTTTCATCCAAAAATTAGGACCAAGAGGATCCATAGCACAAATTAGAATTGCCATCTATCTATCTTACACTTGATAGATAGCAAAAGCAATATGCCAAGGCTAAAATGTATACATTTGTCTGATATGTTTCATTTTCCTAGAGAAAATAAATCAACAGAAGTTGGCATGAGGTGAAACTGCCCCCAGTACTTCATACTGATGAAGGCAAATGAGAATGGATGGATACTTTGTATTTACCTTGCAGAAACAGGGAAAAAAGTTTTCAACAAATTGTAAAACTTTTCAAATACAGGCATACCTCCACAGTTAATTGCTATTTACGAGGATATGGGTGCAGCAAGGGAAGGAAGCCCCCAGTTATGGTCGCGCCTCTGGCTAGGATTGGAGCTGGATTCCCTGCCCTGCCCCCCCCCCCCAGATAAGGGTAGCATCCAAGCAGGCCAATTAGTGGCTATCAAAGCGAACTGTATATGAGTTCAGTGCTACAGCTGCTACCAATTAAGAATGGGGTCATCTTGATTATCAATGTGGTATAAGCAGAGCTTCCGGAACAGTCCACCTTTGGGTCAGCACAAGCACTCTGCCCACCTGCAATTCCCAGCTGCTGGCAGAGGTAGTCACTTTGAACCACAAGCAAAATTACAGGTCTATGTTGTAATGCACAAACCTCTGTGGTATCTTGGTTGTCAAACTTAATCCATTCTGTGAGTCCGTGTGACTACTGGAACGGTTCAAAAACCAAGGCGCGGCTTCCAATTGGCTGCAGGAGCTTCCTGCACTCAGTTGGAAGCCAGAGAAGCAGCGTTGGACATTCGGCTTCCAAAAAAGTTCACAAACCGGAACACTCACTTCTGGGTTGGCGGCGTTCAGGAGCCAGAAGGTCCAAGTACCAAGGTGTTCGACAACCAAGGTATGACTGTATATATCCATCTCCAACTCACATAGGTCACTTCCAGGCAAAGCACCTATTCAACATCAACAACAATCTTCATTTGTCTTTAAAAAAAATGTGCAGTAGTTTTATGACATCATAAAGTGTTTTGTTCCACTGTCATTCCCTGTCACATTTCTTTCTGCAAAAAGCCTGTTTTTTAAAAGTTGACTTGTTGCACAAGAAAGCTATGTAGTTGCTGCTATTTATCACAATGCATCCACTTTGCGGTGGCTTATAAAGGTGTGCTCTTACTAGGCAGGGGCAAATACCAGTGTCTACATGAATGTGTGAGCCATCTGTGCAAAAATGTGAGTCTGGAGGCACCCGTAGAGTCACGAGACCTCTGTTGGCAATCTCCCTCTGTAAGTGGCCCTTCTCTCATACAAGCAGAGCTGTGTGGACAAATTGCCCTGGGCAGGTGAGGAACTGGATGGATCCTGATGCTTTGAAAACAATTTTTAATTTTTAATTCATGCAATGTATAGTTTTTTTATGGAAAGCAGCTTAATCACCTGCATTAGTCACCAGAGAAATGAAAATAGAATAGATTGCACACCTTCACAAACAGAGGAGAAATTATTCCCTTCCTCCTTTCTGTCAATATAAATCTATCCCAGAGATGGCAAATGGTAGCAAACTGATTAAACCGTAATGCTCAACACCACGTTGCATCAGACATATTACCTTGAGAACTGCCCTCTCATCTTCACATGAAATCAATGTCAATCTCAGAAGGAAGTGTGCTTCAAGGTGGAAAAGAAGCATTAAGAAAGACAGTTCCTCTCTTACAGGGAGATATTTGGCCATTGTTAAGCAAAGAAGATAGGAATCTATTATTGCTCTATAGATTAGCCAGCTTAGTTTAGAATGTCTCTGTACCAAAGTTCAGCCATGCTTATTATATCCCAAATATTTTTTATTGTTACATATACAATTATTTGGGGTGTGAATTTGGACCTTTCTGTCACTCAGCCTTTGATCAATAACCCATTCAGTTCAACGTCGCCTGAAAGAGAGTCCACTGCTATTCATAAAGATTGTACATTCAACCCATCCCCCTCCCTATGTGAGCTGGAATCAATATACACATTAAGTTATGTCCACCTTGTGATTTAATATGTCCTAAAACACATTTCAGTTAGCTCTTAATCACATGGCATTGAAATGGGTCTTTGTTTCTATGGTTCCTGTGGGGTTTATATTCCTTTCTTTCAATTCTACCCTGCCTCACCAACCACTACGCCTCACCACATCTGGCAGTGGACTATCTAGCCTCCAGTAAAGGGGATCACATGAAAACTATGTTCAATGTGTCAAAATGTCCCTCCAATATGCATGCTGTGTGTGTGTGTGTGCGCGCGCACACACACACACACACGCACACACACACAAGAGTTGTTCTCAGTGCTGGGCATTTTGTTAGTTATTGCTAAAGATGAACTGATTAGTTATAGAGTCAATTTTGTGTCCGTCTTCACCAAAATGTTTACAGAACAGTACTACAATAAAAGGCTTGCATTGAAGGATAGATAGTGTAGCTAATATTAAACATTGGATGGAGGTCACAAACCCATCTCACACATCACTGATAGCAACATTTCATAGTCCTAGGAGGCATTTCTGAACCAGAAAATGGGAGCAAATGTCTCCATATCTAGGTCACTGGAGTTACTCTATTCTATTTTTTTCAAAGCTTTGTCTGTCAACACACATTTACAATAGCTATGTCAACTAGTTTGCATAAATGGCACCTGAAAGTATCCCCCCTTCCTTTCTTTTAAACAGTGTACAAACCTAGTCTTATGTTTTGACGAACCATGGGTGCTAATTGCTGCTATATATTTCATCGAATAAGTAGCTGCTGGTTATTGGATTTTCTCTGCAAATGGGCAGTAGGCAGAAAAATAATAGAAGAGATATATGTCTGTTTTCATAAGAAGGAAGTTGAAAACCTCATCAGCGTAGTCGTTAAGTCTCTTCATAATAAAACATGCACATGGTAAATTCTTTCTGCTGTTCTACAAAGCTTGGTTAAAAGCTTTCCATCACAGCACTTTAAGCATGCTCCATTAATAAAGTAATTGTATTAAGGTAACATTTCACTTATTTCCTCAGGTTTTTCCTGTGCATGTTTCATCACAAACTACAGAGTTGTTTTTAGATTCTAGAACATCAGTCATATGAAGCAGACAGCTTCCCAAGTGGCCATTGAAAGATCAGGCAATTGCCTGATATTAGGCAATTCAGTGGACAAAAGAAGCATGGATGCATACATTGCTAGGCAAGGAGTTCAGAGTGTCTAACCATGCAGGTGGGTCATCATCATAGGGATATTCTAAGATGAAAATTCAACAAAGGCCGGTGGATTTGCACTTCTCTGAAAAGAATCTCATACATGAATCTGCAAGATCAGCAATTCAGAAGACGGTCATCTTTACTTGGTAGAGCAAACCAGTGGGTTAATGTGCCCTTTAGCACAGATCTGGTTTAGTCATTTCTTCCCGGTCTGAGGATGCTACGGGTTGGAATAAAAGTCAAAGGAAGGCAACATGTGTAGAACATCTTATGCCTAGTCTAGGATGTCTGCAGTGCTTCTGAAACAAAATGGTGGGAGAGTCAATGTCTGATAACCACACTGAACTGAACAGATTGACAGAATGCACAGACACACATTCAAATTACAGTAATAACTCAAATGTTAATTGCATACTGTTAACATTGATGGGAGGTGGGGTTAGAGAGATACAATTAACATGGATTAGTGGGAGTGTTGATTAATAAGATTTTGGATAATGAGGATTCTTTGCATGACAAGTGATGTGCATAAATCTATTGGTAGAAAGTTTATGTTCCTGCAATGGTTTCTATGGTGGGGGAAGGGAGACTTAGATCTGAAGGGTTCTTGCATTGTCATGGCCTGCTCAGTGCTTCCCATAGGGACCTCATCTGCCCTTATACATTTAATTACTTTTGCAAATCACTGTACAATTTCTAAGCTGACAGTACTTAAATTTGAGGCAGAACATAAGCAGAGTTCAGGTCACAAAGATGTGAGGTCACATTTCTGAGGCCACATCTGCACCATCCATTTCAAGCAGTATTGTTTTTTATTATTATTATTATTATTATTATTATTATTATTATTATTATTATTATTATTTCTAATATAAAATTTTAAACATACATTTTCAATATTGCCAGATACATATTTTTTACTTCCTTCAGCTCATCCACGAATTCTAAATTTAACATTGCCTTTTATTTTAAATAAACCTTTTCCCTTGTTCCCTTTTTTACAACGTTTCTAATACTTATTTCTTCACAAAGCTTCCTGTAAACCCACAAACATTATTTGTACATCCCATATGCTTTTCATATAGTCTACAAATTTACTCCAGTCCTTGGTAAACTTGTGATCTCGTCGGTTTCGAACCTTTCCTGTTAATTTGTCTAATTCTGCGTAGTCCATCAGTTTCATTCTCCATTCTTCTATCAATGGTAATTCTTCCTGCTTCCATTTTTGGGCCAGTAGTATCCTTGCCGCTGTTACTGCATATAAAAATAATTTATAGTCCTTTCTATTTATTTCATTTCCAACCATTCCTAACAAAAAAGCTTCTGGTTTTTTAACAAATGTATATTTCAACATTTTTTTCAGTTCATTATATATCACTTCCCAGAAGGCTCTCACCTTTTTACATTCCCACCACATATGATAAAATATTCCCTCTTTTTCTTTACATTTTCAACATTTATTACATACTTTATACATTTTTGCTAATTTTACTGGAGTAATATACCATTTATAGACCATCTTCATCATATTCTCTTTTAATGCAGTACAAGCTGTACATTTTATCCTTTCATTCCACAATTTATTCCGCTCATCTAATTGTATATTATACCCAAAATCTCTGGCCCAATGAATCATAACTGATTTTACCTCTTCATCTTTCATAAACCATTCTAGCAACATTTTATACATTTTAGACAAATTTTTGAAATCGTTACTCAATATCTCACTTTGAAACTTTGATTCTTTTTCCGAAAAACCTCTCTCCTTTATTTCCATTTTAAACATTTCATTAATCTGATAGTAATGCAACCAATCATTTATGTGTTCTTTAACTTCCTCATATGGCTTTAGCTTCCATTTTCCTTCTTCTTTAATAATCATATCCCCATATGTTATCCACCCCCCTCTCATATTGATTTTTTTCACACTCATCTCTTCTAATGGAGATAACCAATGCGGTATTTTTGATTCCAATAGGTTTTTATACCTATCCCAGACTTCCAAAAGAGACCTTTGAATGATGTGGTTTTCGAAACCTTTATGTACTTTTTTCTTATCATACCATAAGTAAGCGTGCCAGCCGAACTATTATCGAATCCTTCCAAGTCCAACAATTCCTTATTCTCTAATTTCATCCACTCCTTCAACCATCAGAGGCAAGATGCTTCATAGTATAATTTCAGGTCTGGCAGGGCGAAGCCTCCTCTTTCTTTCACATCCGTTTAAATTTAAATTGTATTCTTGGCTTCTTACCCTGCCATATATACCTTGAAATTGTTTTTTGTCATTCCTTAAATATCATTGCCCCTCATTTCAAGCAGTATTGTTGTTGTTGTTTATTCGTTTAGTCGTGTCCGACTCTTCGTGACCCCATGGACCAGAGCATGCCAGGCACTCCTGTCTTCCACTGCCTCCTGCAGTTTGGTCAAACTCATGCTGGTAGCTTCAAGAACACTGTCCAACCATCTTCTCCTCTGTCGTCCCCTTCTTCTTGTGCCCTCAATCTTTCTCAACATCAGGGTCTTTTCCAGGGAGTCTTCTCTTCTCATGAAGTGGCCAAAGTAGTGGAGCCTCAGCTTCAGGATCTGTCCTTCCAGTGAGCACTCAGGGCTGATTTCCTTCAGAATGGATAGGTTTGATCTTCTTGCAGTCCATGGGACTCTCAAGAGTCTCCTCCAGCACCATAATTCAAAAGCATCAATTCTTTGACAATCAACCTTCTTTATGGTCCAGCTCTCACTTCTATACATCACTACTGGGAAAACCATAGCTTTAACTACACGGGCCTTTGTCAGCAAGGTGATGTCTCTGCTTTTTAAGATGCTGTCTAGGTTTGTCATCGCTTTTCTCCCAAGAAGCAGGCATCTTTTAATTTAATGACTGCTGTCACTACCTGCAGTGCTCATGGAGCCCAAGAAAGTAAAATCTCTCACTGCCTCCATTTCGTCCCCTTCTATTTGTTAGGAGGTGATGGGAGCAGTGGCCATGATCTTAGTTTTTTTGATGTTGAGCTTCAAGCAGTATTATACTACTTTAAATAGTCATGGCTCCCCCCAAAGCATCATGGGACCTGTAGTTTGTTAAGGGTGCTAAGAGACAGAGCTACGGTTCCCAGAGTTCCCTGGGGAATAGGATAGATAGTTAAACCAAAGTGGTATAATTCTGCTTTGAATGTATTGTCCAGACAGGGCTAAGTCTGATTTGATTTTCAAAAGCAGTGTGCAAGCAAGCATTACTATTGGGGGGGGCAGGAATTGATGTCTGCTCAGCACTTTAGCGAAGATGACTACCTTTATTTAGGAGCTTGGAAGAGTAAATGAGGCATCCATACACAGTCTCCTTTCTCAATGCTGTATAGTGCAGTGACACCAAAAAAGTACTTTAATATACTGTCCAAGTGTCTGTACTCTGAGGACTTAGCAGAAGTTCAAGTTCTCCTTGTCTATTTATATGACGCTATTTTAATTACATGTCAGTGGCTTGGAAATGGGTGGCTGACTGATTGTGCCCACAGGACCGTTTCACACATAATTTGGGGGACTTTCAGTTTGAAGCCACTTACTCAAGGCAGTAAACATGACATTCCTGTAAAAAGGCAGTGTTACCGTTAACTTGGTGTCACAGTTATTAATCCCTGGTCAGCCATTTAATTTTTTGTGACAACCTGCCATAGGTTCTCTCTAGGTTTAAAGAGGTGAAAGGCCCAGTAGCGGAAAATAATAATTACGACTACAGACACTGAAGGAGGGAAGTGGGTCTGCTGTATAATAGTGACACACACCAGGGAAATATAATGGATACGCATGTTGAGTTAAGGGAACAAAGGGCTCATAATGCGGCAACACAAGAGTGCAATGAAAGGAGCCAACAACTTTTCATTGGCGCCTTAAATCACCATTGCTGGGAGATATGTTAGCAGAAATTTCCAAGTTTGTGTCACCAACTGTTCCATTTTTTTGCCAAGCTTGCCTTAGCTCCTACACTCAACTAATCACTTGTTTAAGACTTCATTATTTAAGTCATCAATATTGCTCAGTTATTGGCAGTATAAGGAACAGACAGGCAGTATAAAGAACATAATGCTGTAATGCCAGCATAGTTCAGCAGATAAGGAGAAGAACTGGGTGATCCATGGTTTAATCACAACAATGCTAATAATTTAATTGAACAAATGCCTTGCATACAGAAAAATGAAAGAGAAATTAAAAGTCAGACACAGGAACAGTTTGTTTAACAATAAACAACATCATAAGCACCTAAATATGTCCCCTGCCTAAGGCAGCATAAGAACATCACCTACATGAAAAACAATTTATGATTATGTGTTGCAAGATTCTATAAGCAGCCAGTCACATGCCATCAAATGCCTGGGATTCCACACAGGTATGTGAGGGGGTTGAACAACCAAAAAGGCCCACTCCCTTGTCACCATTTTCTAAACCCCTCTTTGAGGAGGTACCCGAAGAAGCAACTCGAATGCTGATCTTTATCAACTGCTTTGCAAATCATATAATTAAGCATATGGGCTTGCTGATTCAGAATACTTTAATAAATTAAATATATATTCCCTTATCTCTCCTTGCTTCCCTCCCACTACCAGTTGAGAAGCAAGTGTAGCAGTGCTTCCCTACTCACCAGCCACTTCTGTCTCTCTAGACACTTAGATGGGGCATATCACTAGGAATGACATATTACAATTCATTTTTTCTAATTGAAAATAATGAATATGGCCATACAAATATGTAATCACAGGGGTCTGAATTGAGCTGGTATTTTTTTGCATGAAACTTTAGCCTTCCCAGGCTTCAGCCAAGTTCTTGTTTCAAAACGTTATGAGAACAAATGGGTTCGAGGTGATATGAAAAGTTAAGTTTTGTTGCCATCCCATTTCAGGAAGCCTAAAATAGCTGAAGTGGCATGTGGATTTTTTGCTGATCCAAGTGTTTCAGGTAATCACATAAAACATGTAACTTTTCAATGCCCATCTGCCACAGTTAACTGTTCCAATGCCCATTCATCACAAATATAACTATCTTTACCAGATTTTCGATGGAGGGATGGATAGGAAACTTCTAAACACCAATCAAATAGCTAATTACAAGTTATCACTCATAAACAGTTTGAGAACCCTCCTCTGTTTGTAAAGAGGAAAATTCACCAGATTTTTTGATTTATTTGTAAGCTCTTTTAAGTTGGTCACAGTCTTCACAACAGACTGCTCAGTAAAAGTACCTGAAATGTTACTCTCTCCCTGTTGAGGGAAAACTGCTAGCATTAATCATAATTTTCTTGCCATTGATCCAATGTATTCTGTCTTTAAAACACAGCAATGTAACTTAAATGCAGTGCTTTCTGCATCCTTGGCTGATGGAGAGAGGTCCAGTAAAATCTTGTATTATCTTCATGAAGAGTAATCTCAGAAACGATGATTTACGTTCCAAATGCATTTACTAAATATCTAGCCAAACTTCAGCTGTCATTTGTAGGCTCAGATGCTGATGGAGCAGAACACTAACAAGCAATGCAGTCAGTCAGAATGGAATGATGTTCTAACAAAGGGTTGAAATTTAAATATGTTGTACTATGACAATGTTTGCTGCTTAAGGATTGCTGTTACCATTACTGCTGCTGCTGCTGTTGTTGTTAAATTCAATGGGACTTACACCTAGGGAAGTGTATATAGGATTGCAACCTTAATTGTCTGTAAAGGATATGCACTTTTTAATTCATTTTTCAAAGAAGATTGCTTGATAACAAAGTCCACATTGGCCCCAAATAGTATGTGATCATCATTTCATTCTAAAGGCAATTCATATGGGAAAACCATGTCACAACAACCTGACATTCACTAGGCATATCTTTACCATTTGCAAAGCTTAAAAATAGAAGAATAAAGATGACACGTAGGTGGTGGCCACAATGTCTGAAACAATGAGTCATAAAAATACAAATAAGTACAGAAAGCAGTAGGTGCAAGTAGCACAATGTAATTTATCACCCATTCCTTGCCCTTAAATTTCTTGCAACACATATTCACTGTAAACCAAGGTGTTCTAGGCACAAACAGGAGATAACAGTTCATATAGTTGAAAGTTTCTTTGAGGTTTTCACCATGGCAGCTTCAACTGTGGAAGAGGCGAGCCATTTTTAAAGTTGGACAGTGGCTTGCCTTGTTATCAGTGGGAACTGCCTAAGTAGGAACATGAAATAAGCTTTCATCCACACATACAGTTCTTGGAACATGGGGAAATCTATTTTTACCCATCAAATGCTGGCAATTATGTGTTACAAATGATAGTGGTTAGATCCAGGTTTCTTTTTGATATTAAACTATGCTGACCATCCATCTAAACCTACATGGACTTCATATTTTCAGCTTGTTTAGGAATTCCACTCATCCGTCTGTGTTATTATACCAACATTAACCACTGTAGGAGGCCTTTTGATGTATTATTATTGAGCTCAGAGAGTAGTAATATGATTTTTTCTCCCTGTGTGAATCCTTTTAAAAAATGAGTTATTCCATTGCATCTTTTACTTATTGGTATAATTCGCGTCTAATCTCCCCTTTCTTGTGAACATAACACACTCTTTCTGCCCGCTGTTCTTTTTATGATGAATCACTTACTTGTGTGTCAGCTTATAAATAGATCCACTGTCTTTATCAGTAAGCAGGATCCAGAATATATTAATTTCCATTAAGTAGTCTAATTAATACTGTGACATTTGAGGAATATATTTTTTTCATATATGAGGAAAAACACCTCTATTTTTCTGAACCAAATAATTGTAGTCTTACATCTAGTGCATTATTTCAACTTTGTTGATGTGTGTGTGTGGAGGGGTGGTTCGGTGAGAACGGGGGGATTCTATTAATCATTTTTGAACCTGAACCTAGCCATTGGAAACTGGATTTTCTGAGACCAGTAGTCCACAATTATCTATTAATGGATACTGCTGCGTCGAAAGAGGTGTTTAATTGTCTATTCCATTATCTGATTAAATGATGTTTAACATTTTTTGTGCCTTTAGCAAGAGACATTTCATTGTTGATGAAACTATTTCCTTAATGCTCATTTAAACACAGACAGCATTCATTAATGTTTTTAAATGAAATAAGTATGACAATTTGAGAGTGCCAATAAGCATTTTGATAGGGGTGATCCAGTAGACACTGGGTACTCAGACTTTCCAAAAGCTTAGACTCTTGTGTAAGCTTGGTAGTCATAGTGTAAGAGGACAGGTCTCCCTATGGATCAGTAACACTACAAATAACAGGAAGGAGACCGTAGGAATAAATGGAGTGCTGTTCTTCACAGATCAGTATTGGAACCTGTGCTTTTTAAGTTGTTCATAAATGACCTCTAGTTAGGGATGAGTAGTAAAGTGGCCAAATTTGCTAATGTTGCCAAATTGTTCAGGGTAGTAAGAAAAAAATATGGATTGTGAAGAGGTCCACAGGGAGCTCTCTAAACTGGGTGAATGGGCATTAAAATAGCAAATGCAATTTGATGCAAATAAGTACAGAGTGATGTACACCAAGGGAAAAAACTCTAACTTCACATATACACTATTCAGGTCTGAATTGGTAGAGACTGGCCGTGAAATATGTCTTGGGGTTATGCTGGATAGCATGATGAAAAGGTCAACACAATGTGCAGCAGTTGTTGAAAAGGTGAAAGGAGCAGAAACATTTGGGTCTTTTTAGTTTAGAATAAAATCAAGTCAGGGGAGCCATTATTATCTGAGTAATACTAGAACGCAAGGTCATGCAATGAAATTGAACGTTTGAAGATTATGGAGAGACAAAAGGAGACTCATAGTTAAACGATGAAATTGGTCACAAGTCTAGATGGTTTTAAAAAAGGATTAGAAATATTCAAGTGCTGCGTTCTACCTCCACCGCTGGAGGCCTTTTAAAACCAGTTTTTGGAAAGTGGGGAGGGTGTTTTTGTTAGGATTCTTGTTCTGTGCTTGCAGTCATGGGATTGTTGTCTATCACATGACGGTGTATGTTTTCATTCCACAGTGTGGGAAGTGATGGAGACAGGATGTTTTAGTATTACTGTGTTCCATGATGTGTGACTATTGTCGTTTGTTCTTTTTCTTTGCTGTCTGATGAGAAGGAGGAAGGAGCTGAGGCAGAATGCTCCAAGTGTATTATATGTAAATAAAGTAGATTAGCCAAAATGCTGTGCTACTGAGTTCTGTTACGCAAACTGCTAACACTGCAGGATCCACTTGGTATCAGTCTGTCAGGGAACTGCCATCGGAACTAGAGGAGGAGGCGAGGCTCCACAGCGATGCTGGAGAGGGGCCAAGCAGGGAGAGAGGCAGGTCTCCAGCTGGGGAAGAAAATCAGCGCAATACCAGGGATAGAGGGGGGCCGATGGGGGAAGCAGAGGGGAGGCTCCAGGACTCTTCGCAGGAGACCAGCGAGGAGAGCACAGGTCGTCCGCTGCCCACACCCACCCTGCGCAGAAGACTTCCGCGCAGGGAAAGTAGGCTGCGACTTGGCGTCAAAGAACTTCTTTGCTGGAAGAGGTTCAAGAAACGGCCACTGACGGATTCTGCTAGCGACTGAACAGCCACGGAGTGGATGGCTGTCCAGACAGAAACGGTTTAACCAGGCAACCTAGCCCAGAGTGGCGGTAACTTACGCACAAGCAACCCCTAAAGCCATTACACAGTCACTGTGATGTTTGGGCTGGAGAAAGCTTTTGAAGCTCCCGACCAACTGACCAGGAGGAGAGAACATGCCAGAGTCCTACATGCGAGTAGGGCGATCCTAACAGTTTTTGCATTCATTTCCTGCTTGCAAGCTTCCCATGGGTAACTGTTTTTGCCACTGTGAGAACAAGATATTGAACTGAATGGGCCTTTGGTCTGATCCAGCATGGATTCTTATGTAATCATTTTAACAGTACAAATATCTCTGATGCAATAAAACCCATGACTCTGAATTTCAAAATGCTACCAAATCAGAATAACAGTAATAACAAATGAATGAGTGAAGTACATGCAAGTTCACAGTAACCTCATACAGTCAAAGTTGCTTCAGGTTGAGTGTTTTCGGGTTGCGCTCCGTGGCGACCCAGAAGTAACGGAACACGTTACTTCCAGGTTTTGTCGCTTGCGCATGCGCAGATGCTCAAAATGACATCACGCGCATGCACAGAAGTGGCGAATCGTGACCCACACAATCACAGACGCACAGACGCAGGTTGCATTCTCTTCAGGATGCGAATGGGGCTCTGGAATAGATCCTGTTCGCATCCAGAGGTACCACTGTACATGACAATGCTTTTGCAGAACCTCCTAAATTTCTCCCCTCCCTTGCACTTCTGTGATTGCTTTCAGGGTTAGAAAAGAATGTTTTACATTGCAATTCTGTGATTATGGCATGTTGTCTCTGCTCTCAACCTCTGTCAGAGCAAATTGCTCACTTGGAGCTATCCATGGTCCTGTAACTCCTGGGCCAAATCAATCATCTATGAAGTCTTTAAATGACCCACTCTTGTGGGCAGGGCCAATCTTATGGTTCTTTCTAATGAAAGTGACACCCCATAGGAAGGGGTGCTGCTGATTCCCTAGAAGAGCCCTACACAACCATATCCACCTACCTGTTTGGGTCATTGACAGCATAATATTATACATGTCTTGTCAAAAATGTCCTACTGCATTCCATGGGGTATAGAGTTGTGATCTAAGGTGTTCTTCCAGATGCACGTGCTCCACTCATGGATATGTGGTTCACAAACAGCTGGAAGAATGTTTAAAGGATACTCAAGCAAATGTATGTAGATGTCACGAACTGGCAGGACTATGGGGAGGAGGAAGAGGAGGAGGAAGAGGATCCTGGCGAGGGGGGTAGCTGGGACCTGGGACACATTTGGGCAAGCTGGGGATGGGGAAGGAGAGCTTGCTATAGGAAGTACCCACGGGGTGACAGAGGATGACGAAGTGATGGGGGTTAGTACACAGGAACCAGAGCAGTAGGACCCATCACCAGAGCCAGAGAAGCCCTTGTCTCAACAAGCATGGCAGACTCTGAGGTGTAGGGAGCAGTGGGAGGGACGCTCCAGGAGGCAGAGGCAGGCAAAGGCCCATAGCCTAGCCCCTTAGCTGGCCAGGTGGGGATCACTAGCTCTGGGAGTTGGTGTGTGATTCCTCAGCTGGAATAGGCTTGGGGCAGGTGATAGTCACATGCCTCATCAAGCCCAGATGCTGCAATCAGTATGCATAGTATAAAAGGGCAGCAGAGTTGAGATGCTGTGTCTCCTCAACAGTAGACGTTGAAGGATCTCAGCTTGGATGCTCCAGGAGCTCTGTGGGACTGTGCTTCAGTTTGGACTTTGGACATGTGGATTGACTCTAGACTTGGGACTTGGCATACTCACTTTCTGCGAGGTAGGCCAGGGTTTCAGGACAAAAGATGTGTGTTTTGTATTCATTTGTAATTTCTTTAAAAAATGTTACAATGATAGGTGGCCTGCTGTTGGAATAGCCTTAGATTCCCATAACCTATAAGGGAATACAACAAAAGAAAGCTAGCACAGTAGGATTTTCACCGATGTTCTCATTGATCCTCTCAAACTGCAATAGTTGACTCCAGCAAAAGTGAATTGCTTTGCTACTTATGTTGGCTGCACTGCCAAGCGACCTAGTGGGAGCAAACTTTTCTTCTGAAACTTCTGCTCATTGAAAACATAGGTACAAATGCATATTAGGAATCAAAATACCAGGCATGCAAAATCAATGGCTCTGCCACAAATTTTGCAAACTTGCCTCAGGTGGACACATTTTATTGCTTCTGAACCCAGCAGTTGTGTAACTTGATAAAGCTGACTCATGTGGTTCTGTGGAAGTATATGTCTGTGTCAAAGTCCTGTCAAATGTCAATCTTTTCTTCTCTGGGGATGGCTCACTCTTAATTAAACTAACCAAGTTTATCTATACCACCGGAAGCTGCTGTCGGGTCATGAAGAAACACAGAGATTTTCATAAGGCAAAAGCCTTGGAGACTAGATGTTGAATATCTGTTGTCTGAGAACTCTCCCCAGATCAAGACAATGGCAAAGTGGATCTATAATCTTGCACGCAATGTAGGATATGTGGAAGCCCCCATTGTAGGACAAAGCAGTTAGGTACCAAAGGCTTTCCCCTTATGTTAGAGTACTTTGAATTCTACCAAGTGTTGTTTTAAAAAAGACTACTGTTAGGTTCAAAACAGAATTAATTTTTTTGAAACAGTATGGGGGGGGATAGAACATCCAATGTTCTGGACTAAAATGTAAAAATACTTGGGCCTTAGGACACTTAGACCCCAGCCCAAACCCATCCAGGTAAGTGGAGAGATGCTGATGTCAAGAGTGTGGCTATGCCCCACCATATGGGCCAGTGTTGAGTCCGGGCTTAGCCAGATATGCTATCCTCTGTGTATATCTATATATCTATATCTACCTCTATCTCTCTATCTCTATCTCTATCTCTATCTCTATCTCTATCTCTATCTCTCTATCTCTCTATCTCTCTATCTCTCTATCTCTCTATCTCTCTATCTCTATCTCTATCTCTATCTCTATCTCTATCTCTCTATCTCTATCTCTATCTCTATCTCTATCTCTATCTCTATCTCTATCTCTATCTCTATCTCTATCTCTATCTCTCTCTCTCTCTCTCTCTCTCTCTCTCTCTCTCTCTATCTCTATCTCTATCTCTATCTCTATCTCTATCTCTATCTCTATCTCTATCTCTATCTCTATCTCTATCTCTATCTCTCTCTCTCTCTCTCTATCTCTATCTCTATCTCTATCTCTATCTCTCTCTCTATCTCTATCTCTATCTCTCTCTCTCTCTCTCTCTCTATCTCTCTCTCTCTCTCTATCTCTCTCTCTCTCTCTATCTATCTCTCTCTCTATCTATCTCTCTATCTATCTCTCTATCTATCTCTCTATCTATCTCTCTATCTCTCTATCTCTCTATCTCTCTATCTCTCTATCTCTCTATCTCTCTATCTCTCTCTATCAGTATTTACTTGCTCTTATTGAACTGTTCTAAACTAAGTTTTTCAAAAGAACATGTTTTCAAAGACATTAAGTAATAACTAAGCTTCTTTGGGTTTCAGTTTCATTAAGATTTTATTATTTTTCCCATGCCTTGTTGTCTATCCAGGCAACCACTCTATCCAGTAACTAGTGAGTTAGATGGGGTAGAAGAAGAAATAGATTCAGACATTAAAAGACTGTTCAGTGGAGACAGGTGGGGGGAAAGATCTACTTGCTGACAGTGATAAAGTTAAGGAGAGAGAAATGGGTTGGGTGGGAGGCTTGATTTCCTTCCTTCTCAGGGTGCAGGCTACATCCCATGCCAATCAATGTGGAGGATCCAAAATATCATCCAGCGGTCCTCCTTCTGCATTGCTGTTCCAGTTTAGATGGCAGTGGTGTCAGGCAGTTGTAATGTCGCTATGAGCAGCATGGGTCTATAAGCCATTTTAAGTTCCCACAATGCCTTATTGGAAATTAAAATGACAACTACCCACCTAGTGCTCAGAGTGCCTGGTCTGGGGGGGGGGCGGCGGTGGCAATTAAAGGGAGGCACGTGTTTTTAAAATGTAAGAAAAATGGAGCAAGGGTGAATATCCTGAAAAGTGTTTTATAGCAATAAACCCACCAGAGAGACCTGGTCACCTATTAAGGCAAGATGCACTGGGAGGATCCATAGGCAGATGAGGTTGTCTGTTTGCAAATACCCAGCATGGCAGGGTTGTGCTAAAATGCTAATTGTGTTGTTTTATACAAATATGATTTATCTACATAGCTTAATCAGGATGCATTTTTTTCTTGCTAAGTACACGCTGCCTTGCTGGCGGGGGGGGTGATGTCAGTGATAAATGAAATACTGCTCATAGATTGGGGAGATATGCCCCCACCCCGGCCTTTTGACCTTTGTTCTGCACGTTTTCTGGAAGCAAAAACTGTTATTTTCCCCCCTCCTTGCTTAGCCATTCATATTAAGCAGGAGACAAATTATAAAAGAGGGTGAATATGATTTATCTCCGTATTTGTGATGCTTAATAGTTTTTGTAAATTGCAATTTGTATGGGATAATTTATATCAACATCAATTCACATCAATTTTGCTAAAGCCTGGATACTGTCATTTAGCAAATTAATAATCTGAAATTCCCAGACACCCATATTAATCATAGGCTTGTTATGAGGACAATGACTCTTACTATCATACATAGAGGATAAAGGAGATACTAATTACCTCAGTGCTGCACAGTTACAAAGCAGTTATCTAGACGACGACAATAAGTGCAGGTCCTATGGAACCTTGTGTTTGTTTAGTTGATAACATTTAGAGAAAGAGCAGCCCTTATCAGAGTTTCCATAACCCTCACCCTGTTTGAAGAAATAACTGGTGTATTGGCAGAAAAACTGCAGCATTGATAAATTACTTTCTCCTCTGCTGAGACCTTTAAACATGACCTTTGGTTCAGTTCTTTCCACTTTGGGGACATGCTTGGATTAGTTAGTCCTAAACCATCTGGTGGTCCCTGTACTAAGGGTGGCAAAAGATCAAGTGCAAAGTAAAGAAAATTAGGTGAGAATTAGAATGGGAAGGGTGCTCATTGTGTGTGAAAACCTTGCAATAGCTCTGCCCTAAAACCAGCAAGCGGCAGGAGTCAAGAGAACTTCAACGGTTGTATTTGTATGAACAACAGAACAGCAGCTCAACAGAGCAGCTAGGACTTGTTACACAGACAAGACTGAGACTGGTTTCCAAAGAGCTATGGAAGGAACTGCATTCAGAGAGGAAAGAGGAGCTTCGATTATGGATCAGACATGCCACACACACTACAGGAAAGAGTCTGGAGCAACTGACTTTGAGAAGATTAAAAGTGGAAGCATAGAGGGTTCAGCCTTGCTCTCCACCCCACTCCTTTTTACCATCAAAGCAAGACATCCTAACCCCACTTTTTATATATGAATGGGGCAGAGATATGAAATCTGCCTTTCATTATGTTTTGTTTGGTCCTTGATTCTATCTGGCCCAGGAGAACAATAATTCCAGCTTAGCCTACAGCAATGAGTTTCAAAGTATGTTTCTCTTTCGTGACTTAACTTATCATAACAAAAAGATCTATAATAGTGTGGGGGGGGGGGAATGCCCCCGAAGGTAATTGGGCCACAACTACTAGTCTTATTTTACACATATAAGGAGAGTATTTGGTGTAATCTCAGTTCATGTAGCTTGTCAGAGTGTTCCAATAGGTCTGGTCAGTGCTTCAGGTTACCTGAATCTAGAACATGCCCCAGAAAGCTCCACAATGTCAACAGATTCTGGATATAATCTTCCCAAATCAAACAATGATAAACATGATTGCAGCTCATTTGACAGGGCTTTCACTTGCAAAGTTTAAATTGGGCCCCATCTTTCCACTTTTCAAAACTTAAGTCATAGGATTGTAGAGTTGGAAGGGACCAGAAGAGCCATCTAGTCCAAGCTTCTGCAATGCAGGAATCTCAACTGAAGCATCCAAGACAGATGGCCATCCAACCTCTGCTTAGTCAACAACCTCCCAGTTCATTCCACTGTTGAACAACTCTTACTGTTGGAAAGTTCTTCCTGATGTTTAGCCAGAAGCTCCTTTCTCGTAACTTGAAGCCATTGGTTTGGGTCCTACCCCCCAGAGCAGGAGAAAACAAGCTTGCTCCATCTTCTATGTGACAACCATTCAAATATTTGAAGATGGCTGTCATATCTCTTCTCAGTCTCCTTTTCCCCCAGGCTAAACATACCCAGCTTGGAAAGTTAACATGCTTCCTTAGCTGCTCCTAATGCCCACTGATACTGTGCCTAAATCAAACTGTAGTCATGTATTTGAAGCTTGATAACTTTCAATGATTTTTCTGTAAACCGAAGCAAACTGGGCTACCTGCAGATTTGGAACCGAGCAGCTATACATAAAAGAGCATCTTGTTGATATCTGCCTCTGTGTAGCTGATGGCCATGTAAATGATGCTTAAGCCCACTGTCTGTTACATGCCATGCTTTTCTAGCTGTCACTCACCACTGTAAAATATGCCCCAAGAGACCTTTTTGCCCCATGGGATACTTTTGTAATACTGAACGCTGAAAGTGTTTAATTTACGCACTAGGGTGCAGCATCTGAAACCTTCAATAGATGAACTTCCTCACGTTTCAGTTGCCCCCACTGCATCACATTGAAGGGCTCCTGCGGTCTGAGCTATGCTGAAGGTTCTGATTTGAATAAGGGCTATTACATTGTGCATGAATGAATTTCAAAATCATACAGAGTTCAGCTCTGTCAATCTACCTCCCTCTTCTCCCATCTTCAGCCAATATTAGTCTGGTCCAATGGAGTAATTGTAAGAGCTTTTTAAATTTCTTCCAAGAGAAATTATTGTTGTTCTTATTCTTGACAGCATTTATTTGCTGCCCAATAACAATGTCCCCTGAGTTGTTTATAATTCCTGCCCCCAAATACAATAGTAATTGCAGAACAAACAAATTCAAGCATAAAATTCAGCACAAACATTTCAGTGGCAGAAAATGAAACAACATACACAGCAACACTAAGGATTATACTGCAGGTCTAAAATTCAGTTTACTCGGAAGTTCATAATGTTAAACTCTGGTAAAATAAAAAAAGCAATTCACCACAAATAAGGCAAAAGGTGAGCTCTCCAAGGATGGCTTTTCTATAAGCAGGTGCCACCCTCAAGAAGGCCATTTTCCCAGTTGCTATGTGTCATCTCTCAGTTGAAGACATTTGGAGAAGATGGTCACATAGGGAAGGTGGATACAGTGGATGGGAAATGAGATTCTTCTTTAACTTCTGTATATCTAATCCATACTAGTGCTAAACCATGGCAAGGGCATTTCTCAGCTACTTCAGTCTCCTCAAAATTCACTTCTTTGTTTCAGCTATATCTTGTTTGTGTTTTATGTGCAAAATTCTTTTGAGGGTGGGAGTAGTAAAGCAAGCCGCCATTTTGTTTTCTACAGAAAACCCTGTGGAATTTGCAGGATTTCAGTTTGGCTGCCTTGACAAAAAACTGGGGGACTTCCTTATAGAGATCAGTGCTTGAACACATTTTTGTGGATTGTTCCTACACCAGCTCATTTTCTTCTAGAGGTGCAGTGTTAAAATGCCTTGCCATGGAAAAGGCAGTAGTTGATGCAAACTTGCTAAAATACAATCACTGAGTGTCATAACACGAAACCCCTTTTAAAAAATCCTTAATTACTAGAAAAAAACATTTTTTTAAAAATGTGGATTTCTTTCTTTAAAACACAAACAAAACTTGATTCTTGATAGTTTTTGGTTTCCCATGTTTTAGCATAGTTTCTTAATATAATAGCAATGTATTATCCTGTAAAAATGAGCTAAAATGTTTCAATTAAATAATATTGTTTTTTAATTCCCCTTTATATGAAGACTGTTCTCTGGTTCAACAACCTGGACAGCAAACTCCCACATCTATACATGAGGTCCTCTACTCTATTTCTGATATGAACCAACATAATTCTACATGAATATTTGTACAGGATCTTCTGCTGCATAGGGGTAGGAACCACAGCTCTGTGGCAAAGGCTGTGTACACATTACAGTCAGATTGTTCTTTTTCTCGATCCAGATCGAAGCTCGTTTAGGGAAAAACAAATCAGCATGCCGCATTTCATAAGAAACTACAGGACAGATATGGATTGCGGTTCACACCATGTGTACAGCACTTTGTAAAGCAGCGGTAGGAGTGCAGAGTAAATAGGAATGTGCAAAGAGCCAGAGCACATGCTTTGCAATACAGAAAGACTACGGTCAAATCAGCAGCATCTCCTGATAGGGCTGGGGAAGACCTTGGAGAGTCAGTGCAAAGTCCATGCTGTAGACAGTATGAAACAATCAGGCCAATTATCTGACTCAGCGTAAGGGAGCTGCCGGTGCTCCTATGACCCTTAGAATACAAAACAGGTGAGGAAATCTATAGCCTTAAAACGAAGATGCTGTGCTGTGTGCACAGCCTTGATATTTCCTCCACTAGCTGCACTGTGCATGATTCTTTACATCCGCCACCTAGTGTGGAGGAACCCATTTAGACTTGTGCATGTCTTGTACAAATCAGGTCTAGTTGACAAGCACACCTGAGACCTGGTGGAAGGGGGGGAAAGGAGGCAGTCACAGGCAGCTCTAATTTTCTTCTTTATCCTGACTGTATATCCAAATCTTCTGCTCTGCTCTAAATCCTTCTCTTGGAGCCATAGATTTATGGCCCATAAGCAAATGCTTGCCGGCTGTGTCCTATAATTGATTCAAGTAAACAACAGTAACAGATTTCCTGCAGCCAAACATACCAATAAAAAATAAAAATAAATGGTGGAGTGGATTTTGAGAAAGGATTTATAAATCCTCAGTTGTGAAAATTTGTGTTGGGCAGTGCGCAAGAGTTGTAGTCTATCATGTATGGCCACAATACGACACAATCCACCAACTAATTTTCTGGCCCAAGGAATAGCAGCAGCACAAGAAAAGGTGAGTTGTGCCTTTAATGCTGAAGCCAGCCTTACAGAACATGAGGGTGACTACATTGGCTATGCTTCAGCTGACAAAATATATTTTGCATTTAATTTGAAACTCTGCTCCAGTAATATAAAAGGGCCCTTAATATTGCATTAGTGAGAAAGCAGTGAGCATCCAGTTCAATAAAATGGATTTTTGCCTGCTTTATAAATAAGAGAAAGTAGATAATGTGCCATTTACAACTTTTGTTATATGAATAGAAAATCTACTCTGGCAAGTATGTGGAATGAAATGGAAGACATCTAGGACTTTCCATTACTCTAAAAGATCTATTTGTACATTTCCACTACCAGTTTCTCATTTGATACTTAAGTATTCTAAAAATGCCCTTTTTATTTGTATAAAGATGATCAGGAAAGGTAGACTCGCAGAAATTGTATATAAGCATAATTATTCTAATTAAAATAAACCCTAGAGTTGCCAAGCAGCCTGATTTTGACTGGTTCAGGCTTGTTTTTAGCTGCCCTGGACAGCTGTCAGGTAGGGAAGGATAGCTGAAAGAGGGAAAGAATCTGTTCCCTCTGCTTCAACCCCTTCCCTTTACCTCTTATTAGGATTAAACTTGAACTTAATTCTGTGTGTGCATCGTACATGCATATGTAGTAGGTATTAAAAGTTCTTTGAAAGTTTTCCTGTTCTGTGTCCTGATCCAGCACCTACAAGCCACCACAAAAAGAAATCTGCCCAGCCTGTTCAGCAATTTGCTTGTAGTCTCTATTTCACTGTGAATGGTCAACAGCCTGGTAGTGTAGCAGCAGGAAGGAGAAGGGGCAAGCAGCGTACTGGACTACTATGACCCCTTGGCTCATTTTGGCATAGCAGTAGTGAGTAACAGCAGGAGCTAGTCTCATGCCAACCAGTTCATAGACACATCTTGGATTGAGGTAATGGCTGACAACAGGACACTTGTAATGGTAGGACTGGTTGCTTCCTACCATAAGATTTCAAGAAGGTCCCAGCTGAATTAGACCAAAGTCCCACTTAATCCAGCATCCTGTTTTCAGGCAATTACATATGCTAGCACTTAAGAAAAGTCCTGGTAACACTTTACTGAACAAACCGAACAAAAGCAGTGTATAATGTGAGGACAAAGCAATGGAGTGGTTTTGTCTTTCTTAGCTCAGGTTTTTTACATAGCAGGAAGACATTAAACTAAGGCATCATTCACCCTGTACATTTAAAGCAGTATGATATCACTGTAAACAGTCAAGGCTTCCACCAAAGAATTCTGGGAGCTGTAATTTGTAGAGGGTGCTGACAGTTGTTAGGACACTGCTCCCCCCCCCGCCGAGTTACAATTCCCAGAGTGCTTTAACAATCCATCTTTCTTCACAGGGAACTCTGGAAAGTGCAGCTGGAGGTGGGGGGGAGAAGGGATTTCCTGGTGATTATTGGCATCCTTCACAAATTACAGCTCCCAGAATACTTTGGAGGAAGCCATGAGTGTTTAAAGTGATATCACTGTGTTTTAAATGTATGGTGGGTGGGGTGAGCTCCCGCAGAACTACATAACCAATCATAGCACATGCTACTTCAATGAAGATCACACCACTCAGCCTGGTTGCTAAGCAACACCTTCCTCCCTCTTATCTGGTTGAATTTAGCACTAACAACCACAACCCTTAAGTTACAAACTGAATGATCCCAGCTGTTACACTTCCAGCCACATGCATACAGGATCATTCCAAAATCTGTAGAAGAGAAAGAACGTTGGTATGGCAAAGGATTCAACAAATGCATGCAATGGATGAAAATTCTCAAAGTAGATTAAAGCAAGTCTCGGCTTCCTTTCTCTTTGCTTTTCAAAGTACTCTCTTACCTCAGGTTACAGACACTTCGGGTTACAAACACTTCGGGTTACAGACTCCGCTAACCCAGAAGTAGTACCTTGGGTTTAGAACTTTACCTCAGGATGAGAATAGAAAATCACGCACACAGCAGCAATGGGAGGCCCCATTAGCTAAAATGGTACCTCAGGTTAAGAATGGTTTCAGGTTAAGAATGGACCTCTGGAACGAATTAAGTTCGTAACCAGAGGTACCACTGTATTCCATAAGGCAGGGATGTGTTCTGTTACCACCACCTCCATCCCCTGAGTGCCAGGAACAACGTGAAGGTCTAGGTGTGAGGGAATTTATCAGACTTCCGCTTCTAAGATATAAAAATTGTTCAAGTGTGCAGTTAATATCTCATCAAGTTTTCATCACATTTGAGATTCAAGCTTGCATTTATTTCAGTGGAACCCCGTCATGGCAATTAGCATTCACAGCTAACTATAATTTCAATAGGCCTTCAGATTAGTTCATACTTTTTTCAATGGCATTCTTGACATGCATTTTAGGGTGTTGCTTGTCTGTATGGTGCAATGTGAAAAGGGCACCAGATTGGGGGGAGTTTGTCTTTACTGAGAAAATGCAGAGGGGCAAATGGACCCATGTCCTCATGTTGAAAAAAATAAACAGACTGACCTTAAAAGGGCTCCCTACTGATAATTAATATATGTAGGCCAATAGAGAATTCCCCCACTATTTTGCATGCTTAAAAATGCCTAGTTTTAAGTAATTCCTATTTCTTAGTGCATGATGGTAACAAAATCATTCTGCCCTCATTCCGCGCATGCGCGCGCGCACACACACACACACACATATATATGCACAAGTGCAGCCACTATTTGTTGCCCTGGATTCTTCCAGGATCAGATTATATTATAGTGGTAGATCATTCCTTCTTGGTACATAAGTACCTTTTTCTATATCAATGTATGCATATTTAATATAGATTTTAATAATTTAAACTTCATTTGCAAAGCTTTAAATATTAACATTGTGTTTCGCAATATACATAGTAATAGAACGATAGGCTTCCTAGCCCTGTGTGTGCCTCCATTTAAACAACTGCAGTACATTAGGGATAGTTATTCAAAGGCACCAGGAAAAGCAGTGTGAAAACACATAATTAAATGTGTTTGGGCTTTTTAATGATGGAAATGGCAATGTTTAAGACTTCTTTGGGTTAGCGAATGACTTCAGTAAGCTTTGCTCTTTCATTGGTATCAGCGGGGAGTCTGAGACATCAAATCATAATTCATCCTAATTTTCTTGGACATACAGGCGGACTTATGAATTAATGGGTTTCCAGGAACCAGATTAGTATTTTGTAGAGTACTTTTACTGCTACATGTTTTTAATTGACTTGCTTTGTTCTGTTAGTATTGTTGCACTGAGTTTGGTTAAACCATGTCAGATATTATTTTGTAGCAGAGGAGTGGCATCAAAGCACCTTAAATAAAAAATTCTACTTGGCAATCTTGGTTTCGTATCTTTTCTTTGATCTTCTGTAAGGGAAAACATTGTCCCAAATGAGTCAGTATGCACCTTGAAACATTTGTAATCAAGGGAATTTTCAGTCATCTATTTCAGCTTTTCAAGGAGAAATATGGGACATTTCAGAGGGATCATAGCTCAAGTCTAGTCTAGTCTAGTCCCTGTTTTATATGCAGAAGATCCCAGATACAATTCCTAGCATCTCTGGGTAGGGCTTGGAAAGACTCGTATCTGCAACCCTGGAAGGCCCGGTAGGGAACCTTAAGCCCAGGGATTAGATGAAGCCCTCTAAACTTCTTTCTCAGTCCCTTGGGCTCCATTCATTACTAGACCTCCTCTTCACCTTTCTTGAATGCTCTTGCCTGTCTGAAATGTGTCCTTTAACCAAGAGAATGTGTCTTGCTTCACTGGATAGAGGATGGAGGAGCATGTGTAGAAATGTCTGACTATTGCATGGCTGGAATATAGCCCACTGTACAACGGAAAGAGTCACATCTATTGTTCCATCTGCTTTTGCCTCTAGCCGTACATATTTGTTGCCTCTGGCTCTCTGCGCCATTGTCACGCAGGCCCTGGAAAGTTGTTCATGAGGAAATGTGACCCTTGGGCTTCAGGAAGTTATTCAGCAGAGGTGTCGGCAATAATGAACTAGCAGGACCAACAGTTAGACACAGGCCAAACTCACACAATACATTGAAAGCACCATGATACAATTTAAACAATCATGGCTTTCCCCCAAAGAATCCAGGGAGCAATAGTTAGTTAAGGGTGATATGAGTTGTTAGGAAACCCCTATTCCACCCCCTATAATTCCCATAGTTTCCTGTGATGAGCGATTGATAGTTAAACCACTCTGGGAGTAGCAACTCTCAGCACTCAGAATCCTTGGGGGGAAGCTATGGCTGCTTAAACTGATATCATAGTCCTTTAAATGCATGGTGTGGCCTCAGGATAAGGCAACTTCCTAATCATATGGAATACATATGATTCTGTTGCACATTGCAAAAGCAACAGAAAGCTGTTTACATTGTCTTTGTACCAAAGTAAACTTAATATATACGCTGGGTGTTTTGCTTTGGTATCATTCTGCACTCCCTGTCCAGTGCTAGACTAAAAGTGTATTCGTTAGTTTATTGGAGTGTATTGCGTTAGTTTT
The DNA here is from genome assembly GCF_964270895.1 of Podarcis filfolensis. Classification (NCBI taxonomy): domain Eukaryota; kingdom Metazoa; phylum Chordata; class Lepidosauria; order Squamata; family Lacertidae; genus Podarcis; species Podarcis filfolensis. The sequence goes on along the minus strand of NC_139607.1, from coordinate 65,894,030 downwards.
TCTGGCTAAAATGCTAGCACTTCTATCCTGGAGCCAAATGTTCCTTTCACACTGCATTACCTGTTGCGTTAAGGATCTGTGGCTTCTTGACTGATAAACCACCATGCTGTGCTAAATTTTAAATGGTTGGAAATAAATATATGCCAGGATACTAACCCCTAATTTCATCACATAAGCAGTGTTGGCATGATCACGAAAACTCCTGTGATTTTTCCGAGTTAAGTTAAATTGATTTTTTTTTCCCTGGAAGCATTTAACGCGGGAATGTGTGCTAGATTTCAAGAAGTGGCTTTTACGTTGGTGAAAGATCACATCAAATGCGAAAATTATCAGGTAAAGAAGCATCAGGAAAATGGAATAAAGTGCTATATGAACGCAGCCTACAAAATGGTTCTTTAATGGTGTAACAAAAGGGCACAAAGGCCCTATGTCTACTATGTTTTCACTAATTGCTTTTCATTCTGTCTGCCTTGGCATCTCCACTTTTCCAGCTGTCTGTCTCCATCATAGCTAATTTGCCATTTCTTTGCCTGCACACTATTCCAGAATAGGCCGGATACCCTTACACATTCAACTCACAGCCATGCTGTCTATTTGTTAGAAAAACAAGAAGTATATGCAGTGACACTTTGTGTCTTCGAAGAACATCGTGGACAAAGTGATACAATGCCAGTGCCTGCCATGTTATTAATGCCATTCTAATTAGGCCAATCAGTTTTAATTAGCATCCTGTCATGTAACAATCTAATAAAATACTTTGCCTAGGAAAATTGATTCTGCTCTGATGCTAATTATTGTCCTAGACTCACTTCCTTATAAATGGGAATTGATTGCTTTTCTCCAACCCATCTTTGTTTCTTTGCAAGGCGTCTCCCATAAGTCCCCTCTTTCTTTTCTTCTCTACTTTGTCCCTGTGCCTCTCTCAATTAATTCTTCCTGCAGCTCAGTCTCTGGTGTAACCTGAAAAGAACAGGGCTTTATCGCTTGTCAGAGAGAGCCTTCCTCAGTTAAATTTTTCCTCTCAGGAATTTACCAGATCAGAGGCCCATAATCCTAAAGACTGTCTCAGAACTAAAGCTGACAGGGTTAGGCCCAGGTCAGCCTACTCGTAAATCAAAGGCTGAAATGGAACGGAGGCTGTGGCTAGAATCGCAGATTTATAGAGACAGTAACATTAACATTACAAAAGAAGAGTTTTATTGGCCTTCACATGGGATTTGTTTATTGCTAATATCTGCCAAAGTGACACTATACGATTGTATAAATGCAGCAGAGATAAATATTCTTTGTTAGAGCTAATTGATACATTTTTAGCTTGGAGATGCATAGAATTAAAGAGGCAAAAATAGATGTCCCCATTTACCCCACAATTTTCTCAGTCCTGCCATAGCTAAATTTATGGGCTGGGAAAATCCCAGGTAGGGAAGCCATCCACCATATTTGGTGCAGTCTGTCTGCTTGTGGGATGGTTTGTTGTTATGTCTCCATGCAATGCTAGGAAGATGCTGGGAATGCATGCTTTCCTGACATAGAGAGGAACATGAAAATGAGGTTTGAGAAAATATGTGTGAGACAAGGCCTACATTGTTAATCAGACACACAACAACACAGGTCTTGAAAGAACTGCAAAGGAAAATGTATCGTTTTTTCATTCAGATTCATTTTAAAGGTACCATTCATTTAATCTTCCATTTCTTTCAACAGTATTCCATAGAATTGTAGAATTCGAAGGGACCCATTTCTATTTATTATTTACTCATTTTCACAGCTGTCCCCAAACAATTTTCATTTTTCTACTGGATAGCCAGACAGTCTTATGTTGTCTGTAACTTTGATGTTCTCTCTCCAAATTATATTAAATTTGCACATATTTTGCTAATCCGCCTCATGTCATCAGAACTAACACATGCTTTGTTCTCTATCTTTGCCTTACTGGTTCTTAGTGTAAACATATCCTACTTTAATATTGTATATAAGAGCAGAGAGTAAGCTGTGAGATTTCTCTAATTATTTAGGGTTGCCATACGTCCTGAATTTCCTGGACATACACAGAATACTGCAGTTGGAAGCAGTGTCGGGGGGGGGGGAGGGAACTGTCTGGGAAAATCTGGACATATGTCAACTCATGTTGGCAGTATTGTTTTTGCTGATTTCTCTAAATTTTTGCATTTTTTGCGATTTTGCCTTAAAAAGCTCAACAACTTTAGTGTCTGGATATTCACGTTCTGAAATATGGCAACCCTACTCTAATTTCTTAAATCTTAATTCCATCTCCCTATTTCTACACACCATGGTCACGATCCTGCTTTTTGAAAAAAGAGAAATATATGATCTCACATTGATCACCTCATTTGGTTTGACTCTTGGAAGTTACAACTCCATTTTATTGATGTCTCCTGGAAATAAGCGATTCAGAAATAAACTATCTTGTTCAATTATTCAATAATTGTTTTCAAGTATTAAAACACTGACTGCCTCAGCTCTTTCTCTCAAGTAGAATTACTCTACCTGAACTCCCTCTGTGCTCTGGCTTATCACATTCAGGCACCTCTCCACAAAGAGCTACAGTCACATTGGACTACCTCCACAAGCGTGACCAAGCATCTACCCACAGAATAAGAGTAGAAGAGTTTGGATTTGATATCCCGCTTTATCACTACCCGAAGGAGTCTCAAAGCGGCTAACATTCTCATTTCCCTTCCTCCCCCACAACAAACACTCTGTGAGGTGAGTGGGGCTGAGAGACTTTAAAGAGGTGTGACTAGCCCAAAGTCACCAAGCAGCTGCATGTGGAGGAGTGGAGAATCAAACCCGGTTCACCAGATTACGAGTCCACCGCTCTTAACCACTACACCACACTGGCTCTCAGTGACAGAGGGTCATATATATGTAAAAAAAAAAAAAGGCCAAAGAAATCAATCCTGAAATAAAAGAGCTGAGGTAATTGACCATGTTTGTAGCTAATACTAGGACCAAAATTGCCCTCCAAGTTTCCCAACAATATTGTCGCTGCAAATACAAGGGTGCAAAATGCTATTGATTTATTAGCAGGTAAAGAATTCCCCACCAGTCTATGAGGGGTGAGGACTACTCTGACAAAGTCACCAAGGGTTATTTGTTTGTTTGTCATAGCTCACAATGGTGCAAGCCTCTCTCTGGGGCTTTCTACTCACCATACTGGAATGGCTTGTGGGTGATGTCATGTCGTGTTGTGTTGTGTTGTGTCAGAGGGCTGTGTGTTGTTTAACTCTTTCACCTCCGATTGGCCAAAAAAAGAGCTGGGTGAAATATGCAGCACAGTCTTATTCGTATTGAGCAATATTTCAATCAAGGAAAATCTTCTTTACATTTCAATTAAGAATGAAGATTCTGCAATTAGCCAGTTCTGGCCCCAGTTGATACACATACTTCAAGGGAACCTCTGTAGGGAACATAACTCTAATTCAGGATACACGTACTAGAGTTCTGCTTTTGCCTAAATTCTGTTTGGATGTCTTGCTTTGGTAGAATTGAGGCTTTCCCCCCTTCCTGTGACTGTATTTTTAATCCATAAAGATTAAAAGGAGTGAACAAAATGCTTGTCATCTGAAAGGTTTCTTCCACACTGGGCAGTTAATTCTGTCTCTTCCTATTATCTGATGCTGCGGATTCATTGACAACAAAGATTTGTCTTTAGAAGTGTGGACAAGAACATGTTGTGACGTGTAGTGCAACCACAGAGTTGAATGTAAATCCAAAGGGTGGTTGGGGGAGGGGGGGACTAGTCAGCTAGCAAAGATAAAAGCAAGCGGGAAAGAAGGAAGGGAAATAGATTCTCCAATTACCCAGGGTTTCTAGAGTAGGGTACCCTCACCTGTGTGACTGTTGGCTTGATTATTTTAAAATTGTCTTTAATCTAAAGGCATGATATAAATGCTTTCAAATAATCAATCAAACCAATGGTCGGTCTGAACCAGATTTCCTCAACCTCGGCCCTCCAGATGTTTTGAGACTACAATTCCCATCATCCCTGACCACTGGTCCTGCTAGCTAAGGATCATGGGAGTTGTAGGCCAAAAACATCTGGAGGGCCAAGATTGAGGAAGCCGGGTCTGAACCAACAGTCTGATTAAAATTGGGAAAAAGCTGTAGATAGCATGAAGGAGCGGGTTGCTGTAGGCGGTGAGAGGGTTGAAGTCTGTCCTCTTACCTCTCTCCTGTTCACCTCCTTGCTAGCCTCTTGGTTCCTGGAATCATTAGGGATGAGTGGATCTTCCAAGGCTCTCCGTGGATTGTTTCCAGATTTCTCTGTGGTCCCTTTCTCACCACAAATAATAATAATAATAAAAGGAAAATCTGAGGGATTTAGAGCCGATATGAGTGGTTTCAAAGCTTCCCTTCATCTCCTGTCTCCATCATCCCACCCTGCCTCCACCAGCATGCTACCTTCAAAGCCATACCCAACCACCCTCCATCATTCTTGTGGGGAAAGCCAAACATTCATCAAATGCTTGCCAAGGAAACTGAGAATGTGCATGTCAACAAAAAAATCACTGGGGAATGCTCCAAGTTTCTTTCCTTCTGGGAGCACTGACTTTCTTCGGTGTATTTCCACAGGATCTTTCCTTACTCTCAGGTATTCTCTAACCCTAATTAGGAACTTTCATACACAATGCAAGAATAAGAAGAAAATCTATTTATGTTAAGGTGATGGTGCATATCAGCATATCTGAATGTTCTTTTGAATATTCTTTAAGATAACATTTTGAGGTTTCTGAAAAGATAAATACAACTATATACAATGAATATATGTGATGTACACAAAGAACATTTGCTTCCTTCAAAACCCAGGCACCACTCATAAAAAAGTAAAAATAAAAATACAGCCTTGGCCAGAAAGGCCCAGTGAAACTTTTAAACACAACCTGGTGTTTGAAACCAAATTGCAACACCCAAATTAACAAATCAGATTAGGTTTGCTGAGAGGCCTATATAATACAATGCGTTTTGAAATGACTGAGAATAGAGATGCACAGATATTATGAGATCCATCATATTGTAATTATTGTTGGAATATTAGTCTGCTCATCTGTAAATGATAATTGCAATGCTTTTTGTATTTTCCTTTTTTTATTGAATTATAATTAAGTATTGTTTTATTAAATGTAATTTATCTGCTGAAGTTATTTGCTTAAAAATATTAATTAAAAGAAATTGTCCCTTACCAACTAATGCCCTTTTAGCATTAATAATGAGCTCATGATGCAGTGAAATGGAGATTTTATTGATCCTTAGGAATATTTTCAGAAAACAGGTCAGTAGAAGATAAAAGGCCTAGTTGATGGTTAAGCAATACTGATATTCTGACAGGGATATACAGTGACTCCCTGAATATAGATATTAGCTTCAGGATAATACAAAACTGTTAGCCAGCTTCAAAATAACCCAGGAGTATTATGAGCATGAAGTGAAGCTCTCCTTATTTCCAGATTAACTGCTTGATAGTGTTTGGTACATAACCTCTCCAGCACCTATCTAATCTTTCTATCTAATAGATACAGCAAGAATTCTACTTCCAGCCAGCAAAAATGTCATATCTCCAGGAAGCAGTGTCATTAATATTGTATTCCAAACTGAGATACTGTAGTGGTAAATGATGGCTTTATCACAACGTAGTTTTCTACTACAGAATATAACCTTTGGAACTTTGGGGCAACACCTAAACACTTGAATAGTGGTTAGAAGGATTTCTTAAGCCCTCTTCAGCTGTTCAGCCTGACCACATAAGTATAGATAGTGGAGAAATTAAACTCAGTTTGCATTTAAAGGCGAACCTACATAACTTGCACTTCCTAAAACATAGACACCCACTGAAATTCAGACTACTCTGAATTTTGCAGTGCAGTTCTCTGGACAAGTAATGTGTTTTTTAAAAATACATATAATAGAGTAAAGTGTGCATATAATTGCCTTTTATTAGGGGAAATTGCTTTGCAAACTGTGTATATTAGGAGAAAATCACACTGAATTTCTGATGAATTTGCATGAGGACTTCTTTTTTTTAAATGCAAACCAATGTGGAAATGTAGAAAGCTGAATTTAAGATGGGGAAAAGGAAGTGAGAGAAACAAAAAATGGCAGATTTGCCCATCCCTACACACAAGACCAAAAAGTAGAGAAGGGGCAGAAAGGTATGCACACAAGAGACACAAGCCCTCCACAGACCAGTTCCATTAAGGATCTTCTCACACTGAGTGGGGAGATCTGAAGAGGGCTTCCTTCTGGATGATGTCAAATAGGACAACCCTACCCTTTTCCCTGCAATCTGAGACACACACAGAGAAGGCATCATCTGTACTGCAAACCTTTGAGAACACTGAACTTCTATTGAATCTCTAATGGAATTCTGACTTGGAACAAGGCTTAGTTTGGGAGAAGTAAGGACGGACCTGCATACAGATCCAAATTCAACAGCTCAGTAAAATCCCTCATATTACTGCATAAATTACATTGCGCATCTCTCCGTAGTGGGAAGTGGTTTGTATTGATTAAATGTGAATGGATAATGATTTGGAAGCAGTGAGAAGATTACCTCCTGTTGCCAGTATGAACAGAATAGAACAGACCATAAGCTGTGCTTAGCAGATACTGATGTGTTGGGCTAGAATAGTAGGACGCTGATGAGCCAAAACTATTGAATGGACTTGACACTAATTGGGCCCTCTGCACGACAATGGCGACATGTGAGAAAATACATGACAACATTCCTGACACCTCAGGAATTTTGTTAACTTCTAAAAAAGAATGGAGATCTTTGCACAGATGGTGTGCATATCAATGCTCTTTCTTGGCTCCCAGCAGGATCATCCACTTTCTGTTGGAGGTGGGTTCAGAATCAAGCTGAAATCAAGAGCTGTTTCGTATTAACTAACCTTACTGTTTTAGGAAAATGTCATACTTCTCCGATTCCATATTGATGTGATATAAATTTATTATAAATTTAAGGGTAAATATAGATTATAAGAACAAAGTTGTGCATGCCTGAATAAAGTATAAGACTGAAGAGTTCTTACCTAACTTAAAGCCAATACAAGTAGTACTGAAAAATGCTTTATGATGTTTGCCATCTCTCAAACACATGAACTTCTGTAAGTCTTCAAATTTGACAAAGCTATATCTCTTGATACAGGAGTATTTATGCTATTTAAAATCCCAGTTATGCTGAGAATGTTAGGGTCAACTCTCATTAAATGAAAGCAGCTCTGAGTAGCTCTGCCACATGAAATAAGCTACACATAATCTGATTCAGCCACTTTGGTGCACAGATATGGGGTTAATGCCTCCAGAGAGCTTGCTGTGAGCAGAGCTGCCCCATTTGTTGTAGTATCAAACACTATTCAGAGTCTGTAATGGCATTGCGTGCATAGAGCATTCCCTCAGGTTGAAGTGAATGAGGTCAGCCCGGACTTTACAAAGTGTATTCCACAAAGCACATTCCGTAGCTTTAAATTATTGCAGGCTTCATTTTTTTTTAGTATTGTTTCAGTTATATTATGCCGTATACAAATATACAGCTCAAGTATTATCCGAATGCAGAATGGATGATGAATTCTGAAATTAATTAATTAAATCTCTTCCCAGGCATTTTTTTTCAGTCATGTAGTCACCTTTTACTTTGATCTTGAGGGTGCTTCTTGTGATAAGTTTTATACTACCTGGACACACAACATGAACTTGAAAAAATCAAGGAATCTGACATCAAAGGGCTTCAGAGGCTCATGATGCTAGCGCCAAAGAATAAACATGCTTTATGGACCCCTGAATTCTTTCCTGGCTGAGATTAAAATGGAAGCTGGAGAAGAATCCCTCATTTTTCTTCTGCCACCCCAGCCCCTCTGATTTCCAAGACACCCAGCATCTGGATGTCTAAAACCCTACCTCGTCTCCTTAAAGACTTATTGGCTGTCACCAGTAGTAACATATAATCATAAGACAATCTATTTCCTTCATTCTCCTCCTCTAGTGTCATAGTGTGCTCGATGAAAGGCTTCTGGGAGAAGAAAAGGCCACTAGTTCTCCCCCCCCCCGGGTCTGCTAATGCCAGGAAAGCAGAAGGGGTGTGTGGGGGGGAACGACTGACCTCCCCTCTACCTATGTCCCATTGCTACTTCCGCGGTCAGCAACTATGGCAAGACTTTGACCCAGAAAACAAGCACTTTTTTCTTTTTTTGGTAAAAACTAATCTCATTTCTGAACCAATCTAACGTACGAACTGTAGCTTTAAAATGAAATGAGCAGTGACGATGAAAAGATCAGACCTTTGGCTGCATGTGTTTTGAAAGAACCAAGCAGTGATTTATACACTTGTGCCCCATTCATAATAAATATGAGGTGTATATAGCTTGTGCTCAAGCATCTGTACTCGGGTACAAAATGTTTTGTGAGAAAATGCCCTGCTGCTTTGTCTTTAATTGCATTATTTTATGCTGAGCACCATGACCTGAAATCTAATATGGGGAAGGGCAGAGAGTAGCTTTTAAAAATAGAATTCAGAAAACATGAACAGTTCTGTGTATGTATGTGCCTGCACTTTTCACAGAAACCTGATGTACAATAATTAAACTTTCCCAAATGCTTAATCTTCTCTTGGAAGGTTTCCTTATCTATTTGTCTCTATGTCAAGAAAAGTTTTACCTCTGTAATTTCTATGTGTTGAGCTGCAGTTAATGATAGAATAAGGCGGCCAGTAGTTTAAATGTAGGAGGAGATACTGAACAAGCAGGAGAGGGAAGGACTAGCATAGATCAGTGGTAGATGCTGTGCTTTGCATGCAGCAGGTCTCAGGTTCAATTCTAATTTCCACTGAAAGGATCCTGTTGGGCTGGCTTCAGCCATCTGTTACCCTCCAGATATTTTGGACGGCAATTTCTATCTGCCCCATCCAGCAAAGCTCTGTCTTAGGAAAAGAAGCCGCTCCCTCTTGGAGAGTCACAACCAGCAGAACAGACAAAATAGGTCAATTTTGTATATGCAGGGAAATACATTGAGTTGTTTTGCTCAGAGCGGCTCTGTTGAAATCAGTGGATCTATCTTAGTCCTGGTAATTAATTTCACTGGATCTACTTTGAATTAAACGTAATTGACCCCTCATGGTTCCTTCCAACTCTACAACTCTGACTGCCACTCACTGAGATTATAATTGACTCATTTTTTAAATTAAATTTCTATGCCACCCTTCATCCAAGAATCACAAGACTAAAATACATAACATAGTAACAAACAAAAACAATACTCCCCTACAGTTTGCAATGATAAAACCCAGTGTTTTAGTTCACCGGTTGCTGAAAAACAGTGCTTATAGAAGTGACTCTATGGAAATAAGCAGTCCAAACCTACACACAGGTACCAAGAAGTAAGTTCTGTTCTGCCTAGGGTGGTTACACCCATGGGGTAAGCATTGTTCCAAGCTGCATTTGGCCCTAGGAATGTGGCCGTGCTGCAGTGAGCAGCCAAGCTCATGCCTGAAGTAGCGGCAAAGCTTTTGCGTTTAGGAAAACAAAGGGAAAAGATGGAAAGCCCTCAGTCACCTTATATGTAATGGTAAGTTTAATGGTACAAAAAATGAAAAAATGCCCACTCCCAAATGTCTCTCTGTCACACTCGCACACACAAATGCAAACACTTACACATAAAATTTTTCATACAATTTATTTTATTGCACTGGAAAAAATATTTGTGCCCAGTTCATGGATCTCCTGAAGCTCATCTATGGACCCTCTAACACAGAACTTAAGGAGGAAACTGAAAGAGCAATTTCCTCTTTCAGCTCTATGTCAAATTAATTCTACCGGATCTGGTTTTTGCCCAGTTCCCTTGTAAAATAATTCAAAGTTCCATCTTGATCTCTGAGCTCCTACATCAGAAGTGTAGAAAAAGTTGTCTAGACCTTTTTAGTTGGATGCCTTTTTGATTTGCATCCTTCTTAGTTCTAAACCTTTGTACAGATGTGCTCTAAAAAACCAACACCCCACAGTTTCACTCATTTTCATCACCACCACTTGCTTCTCTTACTTTCAGTCAAAATGTCATTTTTGGACTTACTCGTTTATTTTATTTTATTTCCATACAGTTCAATCCTTTACTTAATTCAGCCCAGGCCCTTGTTTAATCAGGTACACTAATCCGATGAGATTTTTCTTTCTGTGTCTAGATAACCTGCCTCACATTGCAATCAAAACTTCACTGCTTTCGGCATATAGGCTACTTTACAAGCAGCTATAATCGGATAAATGCTTTAATCTGTTAGTCAAAAATTCGGATGTTGCCTTACCCAATTTAGATGGGAAATGGAAGTCTATAGTCGAGTTAATGGAATACATGTCTAAGTTTATAGTTTGCTTTAGGGAAGAAATAATAGTACATTTTCATGCTGGGTTCTTCCCCTACCCAAGAAGCCTGCAGATATATTAAAATGTTAATGGTTCAGACTTCTAACTGCCAATTGTCTGGTAAATGACAAATACCGGTGGAACAGCAGATGGCAATAAGATGTCACTTGTTAAGGACATCACGTTTATCTGAGCATATGCTTTGAGGAGTGTAATAGATTATGTCTTCATAATAATTATTGGAAAAAGAGATTGTGCTCTATTTTTACATTAAAACAACAGCTTTGTCTTAATATCCATGAGACAATCTGGCCTTTTGTTTCTTAACAAGATAGAGCACTGGAAGCAATTTTGTTATCAAAGACTGAAGATATTTACAATTTCAATTGATTGGTGGGAGAACATCAAATGGGAGACAAAGCAAGTCAAAAGCCAGAGTCAAAACCCGAGAAGGGAAGCAGAGAAGAAATGGATATTCAAATGTGCTTCTCCAGAATGCTTTTGGAGTCAACCACATGCAGCCGTTCTATGTTCTACGCATGATGTAGGCTGAACTTGTGCTGATCCTTCATTCATCTGCATAGCGGTAAGATCTCAGATAACCATTACAATATGGTTATGCATTAAGTTGGGTGTGTTGAGAAGGCCCATAGCTTAGAGTTAGAGCATGTGTTTTCCATTCAAAAGTGTCAAATTTAATTTCAGATAGGGCTGGGAGAATTAACCTTCCTGAAACACCAGAGAGTCATTTCCAGACTACACTGAGCTAGAGGGATCAGAGATGCCACTCCGTATAAGGCAGCTTACTTGATAAAAGGCACTTTCCTATAAGTGCATAGGAAGCTGCCACATACCAAGTCAGACCAATGGTCCATCTAATTCAGTACTGTATACACTGACTGCCAGTGTCTCTCCAGGGTCCCAGGCAAGAAGTCTTCCTAACCCTAGCTGGAGATGCTGGGGACTGAATTTGATTCCCTTAGCATGCAAGCTGATGCTCTGCCACTGAGTGATTACCCTTCCCTGCATTATGCCATGCAATTAGGAGACAAGTGAAAACATTAAGACAGGTATTAGGAACCTGTGGCCCTTCATGAAGCATGGGAAATGGACAAGAGTGATGGGAGCAGTAGTTCTTCAACATCTGGACAGTAGTCAGAGATGATGGGAATTGTAGTCCAGCAATATCTGGAAGGCCATGGATTTTCCACCCCTCATTCCAAATTCCAATTGTGGACCCGCAGTCATCATTACGCCTTTAGTTTTCTATCACAGCACTAAGATGCCTTTCAATATTTAGTACTTAAGAATTCCTGGAAAATGGCTTTGCAAATAAATTGTTCATAGGCCTACATTGGCAAATAAAATATTATTATTTTGGGATAATTTCATGGTAAGCTTTCTTACTACAATGCATTGAAGAATGTTGATTTCTTATTTGTATCCCTTTTAGCTACAATACATTAATTAGCTGGTATTTTGCTGAGCAATTTCACACATATACATATTGCACTGAGACGGATGTTTAAATTCTGAACTCAACTCTTTATGAAACTTACTGCATTTGATAGTACAATAGATTTTTGTGTGTGTCGAGATGTCTTTTCTTAGTCACATCAAGAGTTTTAAAGATTCCAGCAGTATGTAGAATTAGTGCTGTTGCTGCTGCTACTACTACTGGGAGGCGAGAGTTATTAGAATATTATTAGTGTGATTAGAATACGTGAAGACTTAAAAGGGGCCTCCTAATTATTGCACTGTTAGAAGTTCATGTTTGTACCCATTCCCCCTTGCATTCTCTTATTTGATTATGAGAAGGAAAATTATATCTTTTCTGAGAATAAAATGTCTTTGGCTGCAGTCTGGAGCATAATTAGGTTAGCTAAATCCCATTGAAGCCAATGGCGTCTGAGCAGCCTAACTTTGCTCAGAAATACAGCCTTGGCATTGGGTACTCATATTCACCGCCACTGAAGAAAACGCTGAATCAAAATTCTCAGCTGATTACACACTTGCCATAATTACAGCAAACTGCAAGTTTTTGAAGTTATTACACTAATGTTCATGAGACTCTGTCCCCAACCTGTTATTGAATTGCTTCCTTACATAAATGTGGATCCCATGTGGCCAGCTATACCAGTGCTTCTAATTGCACTGTATTTACTTTGCTCCAGAATTATCATTTTGCTTTCATCAGCACTTATGGGTAATCTAATTGTTCCTAAGCAAATTACTTAGTATCACAACACTAATTAGGTAGCTTGTCAGGCCCTCTTGCAATGGTTCATTTTTCTGCAAGTATTTTTAACCTTTGGCAGTCTCTCTCTCTCTCTCTCTCATTTCAATTCCCCTGCCAACAAGAATCATAGAATTGTAGATTTGGAAGGGACACTGAGGGTCAACTAGTCCAACTCTCTGCAATACAGGAATCTCAATTAGATCATACATGACAAATGACCATCCAACCTCTGCTTAAAAACCCCCAAGGAATGAGAGTCTACCACTTCTTGTGGGAGTCAGTTCCACCGTTGAACAACTCTTACTGTTGGAAAGTTCTTCCTGATGTTTAGCCAGAATCTCCTTTCTTGTGACTTGAAGCCATTGGTTTGGGTCCTAGCCTCTGGAGCAGGAGAAAAGAAGTTTGCTCCATCCAACATGTGGCAGCCCTTTAGATATTTGAAGATGTCTATCATATATCCTCTTAATCTCCAACTCCCTCAACCCTTCCTCGTAAGGCTTGGTTTCCAGACCCTTGGTTGCCCTCCTCTGCACACTTTCCAGCTTCTCAATATCAATAATCGTGGTGCCAGGACTGGACACAATATTCCAGGTGTGGTCTTGCCAAGGCAGAGTAGAGTGGTACTATTACTTCCCTTGACCGGGACACTATACTTCTGTTGATGCAGCCTAGAACAGTATTACCACCCCCCTTTTTTTGCTGCTGTTGTTAAGCTTGTCATCTACTAAAACCCCTAGATCCTTTTCATGTGTACTATTGGCAATCCAGGTGTCCCTTGGCAACACAAGAACAGGTCTTCTCTGCAGTGGCTTCCTGTCTATGGAATGCTCTCCTCAGGGAAGTTCACCTAGTGCCTACATGATACATCTTTAAGTGCCAGGCAAAAACATTCATTTTTAACCAGGCCTTTGGTTGATCTTATTGACATCCAACACCCCTTTAGAATGTGGCTTGGGGGGGCGGTTATTGGGTTACTGCTTTTGGTTTGATTTTATATGTTGTGGTCTTGTTGTGAACAGCCCTGAGAGCTCCAGGTATAGGGCGGTGTATAAGTTGAATTATTATTATTATTATTATTATTATTATTATTATTAAATATATTTGTTCAGCTTTTTCTTCCTGTCTAGGTATAGAACCTTACATTTTTTTTTCTGTTGAAATTCATTTTGTTAGATTTGCTCCAGTTTTCCAATCTATGTTGGTCATCTTGAATCCCAATTCTGTCTTCAGTCACATTGGCTACCCCTCCATTTGGTGTCATCTGCAAATTTGATGAGCATCCCCTCAGTTCCTTCATCCAAGTCATTTATAAAGATGTTGAACAATAACGGACCCAGGATAGAACCCTGCAGCAGCTCATTGGTCCTTTTCCTCCATGATGCCAAGGAACTGTTAGTGAGCACTATTTGGGTTCAGTCAGTCAACCAGCTCCAAATCCAGCTAACAGTCCACATTTTATCAGCATTTCCACAAGGATATCGGGGGGTACTTGGTCAAAAGCCTTACAGAAATCAATATATACAACTTCGTCATAGGGATAAGAAAATAGGGAGAAGTAATTATTGTCAATTAGCTTGCCTATTGACATCAGGACAGAATGGGGTCCCATACGGTTGTGAAAATCATTGGTATACTTATACACTGATGTTACACCAGTGTGTCATGGGCTTCTCCTGCTGAACAGCAGCCTGAAGGGGGAGTGACTCCACCAGCAGCTGATCAGCCTTCAAGGACACAGAGGAGAAGGCACTGGTGAGAACCAGCTGGCTTCAGCCTTCTTAAGCAGAGCTTCCAACAGCAGTCAGGTACTGGAAACAATGCTTGTTGTTCCTGGCCCTACCTTGCTGCTTTCTGCTCATCTTGACCCTTGACCATCAGATTCCCTGTCCCCTGGATACTCTGACCATATGGATTGCTGTTTGCCTGACCCTAGGGCTGGACCTGACTTTGAATGCTGCCTCTGCCTCCAGGCAAGTACACCTCAGAGACACTTCCAGTTGCCTGGTCTCCCACTCCACTGAGCACTGGACATTGCTGCTCAGCAATGAGACTACGACACAGTGTTTCCTGCAATCAGTATATAATAAATAAAAGAAAGCAGATATGACTTATTCTGAACTTCTATTGGCAAGGATTTCCACAAGGCAGGGCCTACCACACTAAAGGTTTGGCCTCTGGTAAAAGCTGGCTGAATCTCAAGCTAATGGAAGGCCATAAAAAAATGCCCCATCTGAAGATCTTAGTGATCATAAGGAATAAGGTGGTCCTAAATGTACTTTGGACACAGGTTGCTTAGGGCTTTGAGATTGACACAAGTACCTTGAACCTGAACTGGTAGCAAATCAGCAACCAATACGGGCGCTAGGTTTATGACACCCTTACACTGAAGGAGGCTTAGAGTTAAATGCCTGGGGACATGTAAATGAAGAAGTTAATTATCTGGAATGGGCACCATAGAAGGCTGTGAAATTAATATAATATAATATAATATAATATAATATAATATAATATAATATAATATAATAAAATAAATATAATATATAATATAATATAATAAATATAATATAATATAATATAATATAATATAATATAATATAATAAATATAATAAATATAATATAATATAATATAATATAATATAATATAATATAATATATAGAAAGACAGATCAGACAGCATGGAGGAAGTCAATTTGCAAGGATAAGAAATAATATCCCTCATCTAAGCATTCCATATTGTGTCAATTATCACAAATCAGAAATAAAACTGCTTGTTCCAAAATGGACATGCTAAAAATAATCCAAAAGAAAAACATCAATTATTTGTAGATATAGAAACATTCTGGAAAAAAGAATAAAAAACGGAATAGGTTTTTGGATGGGCGAAATTTAATATGTAGCCAAATGAAAACAATCTCCCACCCCCACCATGGAAAAAACCCCCACAGCATTATGCATTCAAATAGCATAGCAGGACAAAGAGATTTATATTGTGTATAAAGAAAACAAAATTAACAAAAAATGCAGGCTGCCAGATAAGGAGGACAGCTGCCAAGACAATAAAATAAGATACCCAAATGGCTGAGCAACAGAGGATTTCTTTCTGTGGTGTCTGAAAAACATATTATGAGTGGCATGACATAGAAGTCCTTTCAGTAAAGACATTAGCATGGTGTTTATTGGAAAGCAAGGCTGAATGCTATCCACACCTACCAGATGTGCTATGAGGGGAGAGATGCCATCTCTTTTACATAAGGCTAACCAGTTCCTCCTAGTCACATTCATTTGTTAGCAAAATGGTTGTCTTGCGTTACAGAATAAAGTACCTCATCAACTCAGAGGGAAATTAATTTTGCTTGCAAATGTGGGCTTGTTTAACATTCACTTTCAAGCTGCTACACATTCTGGACCTTTCACTTTCTCTTTCTCTCGCTTTAAAAAAAAAACTGGCTTACAAACTTAGCACAGAAATGGATGCCGACTGCAAAAGCTTGTACATCGTATTTGTTAATGTGTGGAAATAAAAGCTTGGGGATATGCACATTATACTGGTTTCAAAAGAGCACTGCTGCCGCAATAGTCCATTTGGAACTGAACAGGCATGGCCAAAAAAGAAAAACATACATCATGAACACTGACTAAGATGGATGTGATGGTCTTTTGGATGCTTTGGAATATTGCTTTCTCTGTGGTTCTGAATGTGCATAGTATATTAGTATACAGTATAGCTATAACACCCCCTCTCTCTCTCTCTCTCTCTCTCTCTCTCAAACTACATCCAAGGCTACCCTTCCTGAATCCCAAAATGGTTTTCAACCTTCTAGGGGGACAGTGGATATGATCTTCACTGCTCGAAAGCTTCAAGAAAAATGCAGAGAGCAAAGCCAACCCCTGTATATGGCGTTTACTGTGGACTGTCCTTCTGAAAATCAGCTGGCCAGATAAATTTTTCAACATCCTTCTGTTCCTCCATGATAATGACAGCAGCAGTGGCGGATAACGATGGCTCTCAAAGTGAACCATTCACAGTGAGATCAGGTGTTAAACAAGGATGTGTTATTGCCCCAACTCTATTATCTTCGTCGCCATGTTCCTGCACAATGGGAAAGGAAAACTCCTCATCTGGGTAGAAATCATATCTCAAACAGATGGAAAGCTTTTTAATCTGAGTAGGCTGAAAGCAAAGAGTAAGGTTACTATAACGTCCATCACAGAGTTTCAGTATGCTGATGACCACATGGCATGTGTACACTCAAAGGATGACCTTCAAAGCATCCTAAATATCTTTGCAGAAGCTTACAGAAAACTTGGCTTATTGCTTGATATTCAAAAAACCAAAGTGCTGCACCAAGAAGCACAAATCAACCTCTCTGCAGCACTACAAATCCAACTTAATGGTGTAATGTTGGAAAGTATTGATCACTTTTCCTACCTGGGCAGTTATCTTTTCACAAGGGACGACATCAGTGCCAAAATCCAACATTGCCTGAGCTTTGTGAGCACAGCTTTCTTACCACTGAAGTGCAGTGTTTGAGGACCAGGACATTCTCAGGGAAACCAAAATGCTTGTTTACAAAGCTATTGTACTACCAAGTTTACTGTACACTTGTGAAACATGGACCATTTATAAACACCATCTCCAACTCCTCAAAAGATTCCATCAACGTTGTCTCCGAAAAATTTTACACATCTCTTAGGAAGACAGGCGAACTTATGTCAGTGTACTGGAAGAACCAAAGATCACCAGTGTTGAAGCAATGGTTCTTCAACATCAACTTTGTTGGACTGTTCATGTTGTTTGGATGCCTGGTTATTGTCTTCCAAAGCAACTACTCTATTCCCATCTTAAGAATGGAAAGCGAAATACTGGTGGACAACAAAAGAGGTTTAAAGACACTCTCAAGGCAGAAAAAAGCACTGGTAACTGGGAAACACTGGCCTGCGAGCACTCCAGTGGGAGAACAGCCTTTACCGAAGGACTTTGAAGAAGCACGAACTCAGGCCAAAAAGGAGAAATGAGCTAAGATGAAGGCACATTTGGCAAGTCCTCACCATGATCAGCTCCTGCCTAGAAACATATGTCCCCAATGTGGAAGGATGTGTGGATCCAGAATTGGCCTCCACGGTCACTTATGGATTCACTGTTAAGACCATATTCATGGAAGACAATCTTACTCAGCTACAAGTGATCACCGGGGGTGGGGTGGGGGGAGACTTTCTATAAGGCTATGTTCTAGATGCACCAATGGCCAAATTCAGTACAAAGCATCTCATTATAACACATGTCCATGTGGAAAACAAATAATTCCTAGGTTTAAATTTTCCTTCCCCTGTGGGATATGTACATGATTACTTGCCACATGTCTCTCTCTTCCTACTCTGTCTCCCACACAATGGATTCACTTGTAACTCCATGTCTGCAGATGTGCCGAGGCAACCTGGAATGGTATAGTGGAAACCATTTATGATCCCTTAATGTATATCATGAAGGCTGGCAACATCTACCCTGTTGTATGGGAATCCCTTGCAGATGGCCACAATCCAGAGGAGGAATGACCACTGGGAGGAGTGCAGACACCATGGTGCATCTGCAGCAGCACAACCATACATCTTCATCTGCCCCACCTGCAACAAAACATGTATCTCCCATAATGGTTTGCCACAGCAGGTGCTATAACCTTCCAACAGTTTGACTTCACCCTCAAAGGCGCATTTCTCCATTGCCTCCTGAGAGAGACAGATGCCAACAACAATTTGGTTTTTATGTATGCTTGATTTCTTTAATTTTAATGTGCAATTTAGACCCACACCCTTCGCTTTTTTCTTTATCGCATGAAGAACTGAGAAGCTTACAAAGCCAGCATGGTCCATGAACAGCAATCAGTTCTGCTGTCAGATTGTTGCCCCTGGTCACATATGGTGTACTACTAATGGACTCCAATGGGAGATTATGCTCATCCTTTTATGGCTGCAGGGATTCTCACAGTAATGGCGAGAACAACATTGTGAGCAATCACCATCTCTGAGAGATTACCAAACCTCCCACATGAAATCTAAAGCATACCCAAAGGCACATGGAGCTGACATTGACTTCAAGGATGTCTGAGGTTAGAAGAACTAGTTTGGATAACGTAACTCAGTCAGTATTTTTTATATTTTAATTTCCAGATCTTACTAGATAGAAATTGTGCTTGGATCATGGGAGGGGGCACTTTATCTATTGACTATGAAGACTGAGCAGATTGATTTACAATACCTATCCATCACCATTTCAAGCTGTCTTTTGAAGATTAGCCAATTGACTGCCCTATTGTGTGCTCCTCTGCAGACCAGGCTGCTGTCATAATTCATCTTCCTGGCAAATCTCATCAACTTAATTTAGAAAGTATAAATCAAATAGCTCCATTCAAGCTTTTGGCTTTTGGCAAAGAGTCTGGAAATCAGTTCAGTCTGTTGTGTTGATGATGATGACCCCCTGCATGGATTTCAGATGCCTTTGGAGAAAGGTTAATAAAACCTTTTCAGCATTCTGATGGGTATTGGCTTCTGAGTCACACCTCTTAAGAAGTGTCATGCAACCTGGGCAAAGATTTCTCTAGCTTCCTACGAAGGAGTTAACAGTTATGTGTGAAACATGACTTGTATGCCAAGGGTTTGAATAGTTGATTCAGAAAAAAATTCTCAATCAAGAGGTGAACAACCAACAAAGGCCAGTTTTGTTCCCATCCTATTCCCATGCTGAGTTCTTAAAGGAGAAGAAAGCCGATAGGCAGTGCTACCCATTGGACTGTTTGTAAGTAGGGAGGTAAGAGGGTGGTGAGGACTGGAGGCAGATCGGGGTCAGTGGGGCAGTGCCCCATTCACCCTAATCAACAAGCCTCCATTGGGAGTCAATGGTGGCCAGTGTGGTGGAAGAGAGCTGGGAAACCACTGCTGCTTACCTGGATACGGTGGAGCAGGGCAGTGGCGAGGTCAGGGCTGTGTGGACATAGCGGCAGAGCCAATTTGGCACTCCATCAGGGCATCTACAAAGTACTACCTCATTGCTGCTTAGTCCCCCCACCCCTGCCAAGGTAAGGTAAAAGGTAAAGGTAAAGGACTCCTGGACAGTTAAGTCCAGTCAAATTTGACTATGGGGTATGGTGCTCATCTCCGCTCTCAGGTCAAGGGAGCCGGCGTTTGTCCACAGACAGCTTTCCGGGTCATGTGGCCAGCATGACTAAACCACTTCTGGTGCAATGGAACACTGCGATGGAAGCAAGAGCACACGGAAACACTGTTTACCTTCCCTCCACAACGATACCTATTTATCTACTTGCACAGGTAGGTTTCAAACTGCTTGGTTGGCAGGAGCTGGGACAGAGCAATGGGAGCTCACCCCGTCATGGGGATTCGTAATGCTGTCCTTACGGTCAGAAAGCTCAAGAGGCTCAGTTGTTTAGACCACAGAGCCACTGCAGTGATCCTATTGTTGGGAAGGTAGCTCTGCAGCTCTGTCCTCCCCTGCCAGCTGCTGCTGGTGAGGCCCTATTTTAGGCAGATAGACCAAATGGACATGTGGAGCTGTCAGTGGTGAGCAGAAGGTTGGTCGGCATTTACTAGTAGATCTGTAAGTGATTGGAAGTAGACGGGAAGGATTTATTACATCAAATTGTTTAACAATGACAACAACAAAATGTCTCCCGCATCTAAAATTATACTGCTGAAATTATAGAAATCTCCAAGGAAGGAGTCTGCCACCTCTTCTAGGAGTCCGTTCCACTGTTAAACTTGAATAAGGATTCTGTGGGGGACTGAGTGGGTTTTTTATGTAAGATCAATTCAGTTTTTGCACTCAAAATAAATTCATGGTTTCAGAATTATTTAATTCTAAGTATATTATTATTATTATTATTATTATTAGTCATCTCTTGCACCTGGCTCCAGTTTGTGGATATTGGATTCTAGGAAGAAAGAAATGTCGATCCACAGGCATGAAGTCTGCTCAGTCCTGATACAGAGGTTCTCAAAAACTCCACGGTGGCTTTATTTTAATAACAATGACATGTTTAGGCCTTCACAAAGAGAGCCCCAAAGCATCTATGGCTGGCTCCCTAGAGCTGAAATGCATTAGATTAGATTTAATTTTACATGATTGTGTTCTAGATTCTAGTAATTTTTTTTAAAGAATATATATGTATATAAAACAACCAAAAACTGTCTTTGATTCTGGTGTCTGTGACCTTTTCAGTTGGTGACATTTAGATACACTGGTTTCTCATTTGTCATATTTGTTGCTGTTTAAAGGTCCTCCATTAGAGAGCTGCTTCTTCTTATGCCATCAGGGTATGTTACAAACTACCAAAGGACAAGTTCATGCCTTAAGGGGATCACACTCTAAAATGCAACAGAGGGAAACAACAGAGAAAGCAAATGGAAACAGAAGGTGGGGTAAAGAGGGTGAGAATATACAGTGTGATATGGGGTGTAGGAGGATATGTAATATAATTGCTGACATAAAATCAGTTAATCATCTTGACTTGCATTCATTTACATGAAAAGACAAATACAGTGGTACCTTGGTTTACAAACTTAATCTGTTCTGGAAGTCCGTTCTTAAACCAAAGCCGTTTTTAAACTGAGGCGTGCTTTCCCTAATGAGGCCTCCTGCCGCCAGTGCCCTTCCACCATTCGGATTCCGTTCTTAGACTGAGGTAAAGTTCTCAAACCAAGACACTATTTCCAGTTTTGAGGAGTTTGTAAACCAAATCGTTCTTAAACCAGACTGTTCTTAAACCGAGGTACCACTGTAATCTATTCAACAGTCCATTTTGTGACTTTCATTTAAACCTCCACAATAATATTTTTGGAAAGAGTTTAGTCCTCTACACATTACTAAAAATCATCATCATCGCTACTTTGAAGAACTCAAGGTGCTGTACATTTTTCTTTCACTCTCTTTTTTTATCCTCACAACAACCCAGTGAGGTAGGTTAGGCTGAGAGACAGTCCCCCAGTGAGCTTCAAACCTCACTGAGCCGAAGGTCACCCAGCAAGCTTCAAGGCTAAGTGAGGTTTTGAGTTGTGCATCTACTTTTGCTGTCATCCTACTCTGTTATGACTTGTTTTTGTTTTGTTTTTTAAAAGGACTGACTAAATATTTTCAAAATTATGTGCAAAAAATATACACAACAAAGCCTGCAAAAAATATGTATACTATACATATTTCTCTACTACTCTGCATATATATATATACATATACTATATTTCTGCAGCATGATTTTATAAGTATTAGTATCTAAGTATTTTATATGGTTATATGCATTGCTGTCTTTGTTTATGTGCTGGTTTTTTAGGACTCCTGCAGCATATAAATAATATCAGTATAATATTATACATATGATAATGCAGATTAACATGGGAGAATTGCTTGCATTTTTAGTGGAATCAGTAAAAGATAACCCAGCTGAGACCAAAGAATTTTTTAAAAAAATCTCTGCAAAAAAGCTTGACATCCATATTTTCAGGAAATTGCCTTCCTATTCTGCACATACCCTATTGTGAGTTCAGCAAACCTGTGCTGCAAAAGTGTCTACTCTTTGGGCAGTGGAATATCTAAATTCAATAGCGTTGGCCTTAAATTACAAATCACAACGCATTTTATGTTATTTGTTACCTGCTAATGCTTGTTCTGTTGGGATGGTGGTCTTGAATTATTACTGAACTAAAGCATCTGTGTCTAGATATCACTTCTCAAGGAGAGAAACGCATAGCTAGAGAGTTGTGATTCACAGATGAGTGAATGATATGTGTTAATCTGCCCCTGCTCTAATAGGACCTAATGAGTATCCTGCAATTCCATCGGGTTTATATTCCTGGGGGACTAATTTTCAAGGATGATTTGAGAGAGAAATATTTCCATTCACTAGAGAAAAGGCCTCTTTGGGAGGTTTTCAGATCTGTTGAGGATGAAAATACATCTATCGCTGAAGGATTTTATTTGATGTATTGTAATTCTTGGAATACTGTGGTCCTTCAGTTATACATGAACCTTGGTTTTGTAATTAAAAAGTGGAGACTCATCAGTGGTGGAATCATAGGTGTGTGTAGTATGCACAGAATTAGGGTCCCCTGCAGCTAAGGATCCCCGGGTTTTTAATGTACATTGTTAACTGAGAGGATACCTTTGAAATGTGACAATGAACTATGATTTGCCATTGTTGAATGCTAGTGTTTCAGTTCATCACATTGTTTCTTGTTTCCGCTCTTCATTTATCCTACTCCTTGATTACAGTCAGTGGAGCCTTGTCTATTAGGGTGGAGATTTCTAAGACTGAGCTTTCTTTTCCTTCTTTCTAACCCTTCTATAAAGAAAGTTGTGAAGCATAATATTCAGGTACCCCTATAGTAAATTTCTGTTAAATGAACCAGCCGAGCTAATGCCACCTGTGTATATTGAGTGAGGGAAGGGGCAGTGTGGAAATCACCTGTTTCTCATTTTGCTGCCTGCCGGCTAGGTGGCAGGCAGCTGCTCAAGGAGTATTTTGAAAATGGAGTGGAGGCTGGAGGAAGAAACATCAGAATTGTCCCTTTGTTGCTGCCTGTTGGTACATGGAGCAGGTACCTATCTGAGAAGGGCTTCAGTTGAATACAAGGGGGAGAAAAATATATAGCAGCACTTTCTCATTTCTGCTGCATGCCATGAAGCAGTTATTACTCCAAAGCTGTTGGGATAGGATTGGGAGCCCAATGCACAGGCATCCTCATAATCTTTTCCCTGATTGTTCCAAAGTTTTTGGGGGTGTGGGTGATCCCAGTGTAGAGTCATCATCATTATTATCACCTTTTTCTGGATTGCTTCCAAGTTGTTTAGAGGTGGGGAAGTGAAGAGGCAACATCATCATCACAATTATTGCCACATTGTTTCCAATGTTGTTGTGATTTTTGTGGGGGGGGCACCTATTTCAGCGCCACTGTTATTATCATCCTTTTTTCATCCTGCCTGGTCCACAGCAGGAATTGTCCCCAAGTTGTTTGAGGAGGGGGGAGAACAGTGCAAAGGTAGAAATATTATCATCTCATCACAAACCCATAATTTTGATATAGGCATGCTTATTTAGGCAAATGAATAAGGGTCCGCAAATGGGACTCCACGAATCCACCACTGTCATTAAGACAGCTAGAAACAAGGGCCCTCGTAAGTGCTATTAATATACTTGACCTGTGAAAAAGTACTCATATTGTAAAGTACTCATAGTGCGTTATTACTGTAAAACACATAGGAAGAGAACGCTGGTATTGTCCTTTCCAGTGAACTATTGGAGCAGATGCTAATGGCTGTGGAAGCCATTAGTTGATTTCACCATAAGCAGCACTACTGGAAATTTGCATAATGCAGGGCTCCGAGACCTTTCATTTTTGCAATTATTCTTTATTGAAAAGCTATTCACAAAATATGGAACTAAAATAATCTTTGGTGACCTTTGGCACTCCCTCTTACGCTTTTGAAGGATTAAACTTTCCCTTTGTTTTCTTGACATTCAGAGAGTAGAAAGTGACCTTTGAGCTGTTATCTAGCTTGTGGGAGCACATCCAGCAAATGAGGATGCAAAGCCAGCTCCACTTTAAACAACAGCAGAGACAGCAAACAAGAGAGCACAGGAAGCAATAATAACTGCACTCTCGCTTCTGGGCTTTCTTTGGCGCCGCACAATGTGACTTGGTATACGATTACTGAAAAGTGTGTGTCTCTGCGTACAGATATGCAAATATATCGTGTATGGGGCAGGGAAATTGCTGTGAAAATTATGATCACATAGTATCTTTGCAAAATTCAGATGGCGTGGGCTCGTTCATAATGTATGTGACACATTTGGCTTTTCCATGTGTTAACATAGAAAACATTTAACAAGGGTGGGTAGGTGTACACACACTCTCCCTCTTACATAAATGGTCTTATAGACCATTTTCTATGAAAACGTTGCCCTAGAATGAAACAACAGCAGTTTATTTGTTTAATACATGGAACATCTAGAAAAAAGTTTTATCTAGGAGATAACATACCACACATAATAAAATTAGAGACCATAAAATATAGAGAGATGGGGCCAGATGTACCTCAGTAGAAAGTAAGGAAGTTCCATATATAAGCATAGATGCTACTGAAAAGGCTCTTTCCTGGACCATGTACACCATATCAGGTGTACATCTTAGGCTCATCTTAGAGCACGAGCTGGTCTTTAGGGAATAATGTGTTTTTGCTTATATTTAGGTCCCAAGCCATATAGGACTTTAAACATCGACATAAACACCAAAACAGAAGTGTTCCAGAAAGGGAATAAGGGAGGGCACAGGTTTCATGCTGCTCTTGACACAGCAGGATAAACTCCAACCCCCTGTTCCTTCCATAGTTTCATCATAACTTGCAAATGCTTGGTTCTGTTGCTCCTTTTCATTATTTTTTGGAGTGAACTGCCTTGTGATCTTCAGATGAAGGACAGCATACAAATTTATAACAACAACAACAACAACAACAACAACAACAACAACAACAACAAATTCTCTTTATCAACTATAAATATGCAGGAACTCAGGGTCAGCTTTTCAAACCTTTCTTATATGAGCAGGTAATGAGGTACCTTGGGATTATTCTATGGAATAGCTTTTCAGATAAATTAATGTGTGTTTTTGACAGAACACTACAAAACAGAAAAAAAAGAAGTGTTGGAAGGAGCATTACTTTTATCTTTAAGAGCAGTATAAAAAAATCATTTAAAGTTAAAGAAAGGAAGGAATGATGAAACTATCACAAAACTGAAAGTATGTGTAGCCTGAGAACAGAGTGCTTGGATATATCGTGTCCTGGTTGTGGGTGGGTATACTGAACAGCCACAATACCCGATTGGTAGGTCCCTCGTTGCTGGGTTTAATCTGGCCAATGGGGTGCAGTCTAAATGGATCGAGGGACCTATATATACACCTATGCACATGACCCAGAGCTTCCTCTTTCAGCTTGTGCATCGGAACGCCCACCTCTCCCTACTTTTAGGGCATTTTGTGATTGACCTTGCTATGCCGTCATGTGTCGTCTGTCATTGGGACAGAGGCATGGCAGGAATTTCCCCCACTTGGCTGATTGGCTGTT
This sequence comes from Podarcis filfolensis, assembly GCF_964270895.1. Classification (NCBI taxonomy): domain Eukaryota; kingdom Metazoa; phylum Chordata; class Lepidosauria; order Squamata; family Lacertidae; genus Podarcis; species Podarcis filfolensis. Next base: position 65,868,303 of record NC_139607.1, on the reverse strand, counting down.
GCCATTTGGGTTTCGCCTGCCACGTAGCAAATCATCACAACTTGTAAGGTTGTGGATAGGCTCTGGTTCAGGTGATAGAGATGGGGCAGCGGTCTCGCCATCCCTATGTGAAGGGTATTTCGTTAAAGGAATCCAGGGACCCAAGTGGTTTGGTCAACACCTGAGAGGGGTTGGTGCCCGTGTCTGAGTCCAGGGGGGACAACTGGGTGGCGGACATAGTTTGTTCCCAACTTTTCGCCTATCCAGGTATTCACCCTTGGCTGACCTATGCTGGAACCCTGGGTCAGTGCTACCTGCAAATGTGCAGGGAGCTACCGTATTTTTTGCTCTATAGGACGCACTTTTTCCCCTCCAAAAATGAAGGGGAAATGTGTGTGCGTCCTATGGAGCGAATGCAGGCTCCCTGGCTTCAGCGATAGCAAGGCAAAGCCTCCGAAGCCTGCGCTCCGGAGGCTTTGCGTTGCTTCCGCTGAAGCCAGGAGAGTCTGCTCTTTGAGGCTGGCGGTGGGGAAAGCAGCGCTTCCCCCATCGCCAGCCCCAGAGATTGGGGGGCAGTGGGAAGGCGAGAGACGCCTTCCCGCTACTCTCCAACCCGGGTTTGAGGCTGGCGGTGGGGAAAGCAGCGCTTCCCCCATCGCCAGCCCCAGAGATTGGGGGGCAGCGGGAAGGCGCGCAATGCCTTCCCGCTACTCTCCAACCCGGGTTTGAGGCTGGCGGTGGGGAAAGCAGCAGCCCCAGAGATTGGGGGGCAGCGGGAAGGCGCGCAACGCCTTCCCGCTACTCTCCAACCCGGGTTTGAAGCTGGCGGTGGGGAAAGCAGCGCTTCCCCCATCGCCAGCCCCAGAGATTGGGGGGCAGCAGGAAGGCGCGCAACGCCTTCCCGCTACTCTCCAACCCGGGTTTGAAGCTGGCGGTGGGGAAAGCAGCGCTTCCCCCATCGCCAGCCCCAGAGATTGGGGGGCAGCGGGAAGGCGCGCAACGCCTTCCTGCTACTCTCCAACCCGGGTTTGAGGCTGGCGGTGGGGAAAGCAGCGCTTCCCCCATCGCCAGCCCCAGAGATTGGGGGGCAGCAGGAAGGCGCGCAACGCCTTCCCGCTACTCTCCAACCCGGGTTTGAAGCTGGCGGTGGGGAAAGCAGCGCTTCCCCCATCGCCAGCCCCAGAGATTGGGGGGCAGCAGGAAGGCGCGCAACGCCTTCCCGCTACTCTCCAACCCGGGTTTGAAGCTGGCGGTGGGGAAAGCAGCGCTTCCCCCATCGCCAGCCCCAGAGATTGGGGGCCAGCGGGAAGGCGTGCGACGCCTTCCCGCTACTCTCCAACCCTCCTTTGGGCTTTTGGGGGAGATGGGGGAATTCCCCCACCTCCCGCAAAAGCAGGCAAAAGCCGCTCGCTCTTTAAAGGGGCTCCGTGGCTTCTGCTGGCTTTTCTAGGAGGTGGCGGAATTCCCCCACCTCCTAGAAAAGCCCGCAGAAGCCATGGAGCCCCTTTAAAGAGCGAGCGGCTCTTGGGGGCTTTTCCCAAGGAGGGAGAAGGGACTGACTGGCCAAGTCAGTCCCTTCTCCCTCCTGCGGGCTTTTGCGGGAGATGGGGGGATTCCCCCACCTCCCGCAAAAGCAGTCAAAAGCCGCGCGCTCTTTAAAGGGGCTGCACGGCTTTGCTGGCTTTTCTAGGAATTCCCCCACCTCCTAGAAAAGCCCGCAGGAGCCGCGCAGCCTTTAAAGATCGAGCGGTTCTTGGGGGCTTTTCCCCAAGGAGGGAGAAGGGACTGACGGGCCGTTTCAGTCCCTTCTCCCTCCTGGTCGAAAAGCCTGCAAGAGTCACACGGGGCTCCTGTGGGCTTTTGCGGGAGGTGGGGGAATTCTGCCACCTCCCGCAAAAGCAGGGAGAAGGTCTTGGGGTAGCGCACAAGCTGCGTGCAGCCTGTCCACTGCTCCCAGAGCTGGGGGGGGGGAATCATATTTTTTCCTTGATTTCCCCCCCTGAAAACTAGGTGCATCCTATGGTCCGGTGCGTCCAATCGTGCGAAAAATACGGTAATCGTACCACAGCCTATGCAACCACTCACTTTCTGTAATCAAAAAAGTTGTGGCCTAAATTCTGCCAAAAACCAAAACTAAAATTTGAGTCAAGAGTGAATTTATTTAGGGGGGGAGGTCTCTGGGTCTGAACACGCAAACAACATTATGAGAAATCGTTAAGGCACAGAAGATAGGGCTATCAGCTGCTGTGGTCTAAGACAGTGTCAGGCTCCCATCCCAAAACACAACAACAGTTTTTACTTGAAAGTAAGGAAAATATCATTATTCAGGCCAATAGCAGGGCAGGCACAGCAGCAATCACAGGGTCTAGAAGTTAAGGTTCCAAGATATATGAGCAAGGCCAGAAAAGCATAGCTGAATGTTAGTTATGGCAGTGTACCAGCAGTTGGCATGTCCCTCCCACCAAGCTTTCAAATAAGAGGCAGCGTGAGCTCACTCACAAGACTCTCTTGCTCTATGAGTCTGCTTTCTGCACACAAACACATGCTTTGTCAGTGTTGTGTGCATCTGATCCCAGCTACGAAGGTGGCACTGGTTTCTAAGCGATGAGATTGTGCCTGTGCCTATGCATTCACCACCTCTTCCTCTTCAGACCCTCCCTCAGGCAGGTTGAAGTCCTCCCCACATGCCTTTGCTCTCTGCTGTGCAGAAGACAGGACAGGCCAGCACAGGGGAAAGGTCTGGCAGATCTGCTCCCTTCTTTCAAGACATCTAGAGACAGAAGGGGAGAATGTCTCTCCTCCATCCCTGGGTGCCCACCTCTGGCCCTGTTTTGTACCCCTTCTTCTTGTTTCAACTTTGGCATCTGCAAAATAATTACAGGTCACAATAAGGTTATCATTTGGAAATCCTGCCTTCCCTTAGCCACAGTGAATGGAAGCCACCTAACATTTTAATTTTCCCACAACAACCCAGGACATCTGATAAAGTGGATGTAGAAGTTAAGTTAAAATAATTGGCGCTTTTTCTGTCACTGCTACTAGGTCAGCTTGGGGAGTGAGTGGCTGAAAGGGGTGGCAATCATGTGCAGGAGGAGGAGCCATCAGCATAGGTAGAGAAATCTAACCCAGAACATTGTGATTGGAGTTCTCTCTAAATTGGAATTTTACCTGACAGCAGCTTATAGAAATCACTGGCAGAATTCTATTTTTAGGACATGTCATCTTGTATCTGTTCTGAAACCACTGTGGTTAATAAGCTTATTCTTACTCTTGTTTTAGAGAGACAAAAATGGGAGAAAGTGGCGTAGAAATTATAAGGATGATATTGAGTGTCATTAGAGTAGTCTTCTATTTCAAGGTTTCTTTATGAGATCACTTCGCCACATGAAAATTAAGGGGCAGATTTCACATTGTGGAGACTTTCCCCACTTTTCTAGCTCCCTATGATGCTCAGAAAATCTAATTTTATAGAAGAATAAGATCTAGTCGAAGAATCTAGGGAACATTTCAGCCAAGAGAAGAAAATTCCTGCTGTGCCCCTGTCCCAACAACAGATGATACACGACGGCATAGCAAGGTCAAAGCGCACAAGCCCTAAAAGTAGGGAGATGTGGGCAGGTGTTCCAAATTCAGGCACCGAAAGAGGAAGCTCTGGGTCACATGCATATAGGTTCCTCGATCCGTTTGGACTGTGCCCCATTGGTCAGATTAAACCCAACATCGAGGGACCTACCAATCAGGTGTTGTGGCTGACCAATCTTACCCACCCACAACACACGGGATCGGTCTCCAGGTCTCACCGCAATACGTACTCTCTTTTAGGGAGGACACGGTTTCCATCCCATCACCGTCTATCTATTTATAGGCTACTTTCCTATGAAATTGTGACCAAAGTGGCTTGCACAACATGTTAGTCTCCTACAAACCCCAGAACTTCAAAAGCTGCTGACGCCCAGAAACATTCCCCCCCCCTAATACTTTGGATTTTGAAGCACAGTAATTCAATCAAAAACTTTATATAAACTTCTAAACCTAGTTTCATTTTTGATTTTTTTTTAAAAAGCCTTTAAAATGAGGAGCCAGTTTTTCCGCTGGAATGCCTGATATAGGTACAATGAATAAATCCACAAATAAATAAATAAATCCCATTGGGATCTTTACACTTCCTGTGAGAGTCTGGTGGTATTAAAGTATATCTGAAATTTCAGTCCCGTCCCCCCCATTATCAAAAAAGATTGCGTTACAGGGAAAGTACAATAATGCCGATTACATCATGAACTTTACAAATAGCTTTAAACCTGAGCATTCCTCCAACTAAAGAACACAAATGACAAAGTCTAAAGAGAAAATTGTCTATGAAAATTGGTGGAAATTGGATATGTGGATATGTGTGCAAATTGCAAAAACTAATCTACTAAGATTCATGGGGGGGAAATGACTTCAGTCACTATTACATGGTACCAAAGAGACACATTGTGCTGAAAACACACGGCTGCAAAATAACTGAAGTGATGAACATAAATTGAACATAAATGGCTCCCAGGCAAATCAGAGCACCAAACAGAAAGGGTAACATCAATTTTTATTATTATTAATGTTACGCATATATACCATGTGTACATGGTCACGTCAGTGCTGGAAATTGTCAGAGCTGCAAAATTCAGATTAGCCTCTAAAGTGAATTTCAAATGCTGCCAATGTGAAAATCTTGCTGAATTTAGGATTGAAAGAAGTTGTGCTCCCAGGAGGATTTCCCTATTTTCCCAAAATGGAATCAGACCTTAAAAGTATTCACATTCTGTGTTTTTCTGCAATCCTATATATTTCTGGTCAACTGTAAGCCCCACTGAGTTCAATGGGACTTACTCTATGCGGCCTTGGACACTCATACCTACAGGACCGCCTCTCCTGGTATGCCCCGCAGAGGACCTTAAGGTCCATAAATAACAACACTTTGGAGGTCCGAGCCTCAAGGAGGTTAGATTGGTCTCAACTAGTGCCAGGGCCTTTTCAGCCCTGGCCCCGACTTGGTGGAATGCTCTCTCACAAGAGACCAGGGCCCTGCAGGATTTGACACCTTTCCGCAGGGCCTGCAAGACGGAGCTGTTCTGCCTGGCCCACAGCTTAGACTTACGCTGACCTCTTATATGGGATTTGGTATATAAATTTTCCCTTGGCTTTTTTGCTGGCCCATGTAGGACCAGCATGGATAGCTGGCTCGGGTGGATATCTAATGTTTCCTCCCTTTATGGTCTTGATTTATGGGCTACTACTAAAATGAGGCTGCATTTTAAGCTGTATTTTAATTAACTGGGGTTTCTTTGTTTTGTTTTTTTCTATTATGTTTTATTGTAATTTATATTTGGTGTTAGCTGCCCTGAGCCTTGCCCTGGCCAGGGAGGGAGGGGTATAAATATATTATTATTATTATTATTATTATTATTATTATTATTATTATTATTATTATTAATTGGTGTAGAATTGCACTCTTAGGGTTCTCAAGTAAATAGGAGAAAAAACACAGAAATTATTATATTTATGTGTATAAATAACCTGGGTTCTCCAAAATACCTGCAAGTGCATGAATGACTAAAGGAGTTAATTTTTTTAAAGGGAGGAAAGCATTATAATGAAATTAAAGCTCAAAATGTTCCTCTTGCCATTCATATTATTACACTATGATTTGTGAATAGATGCACATGGCTCTCTTTACTTTTCTATAATCTTAACGGAGTTACAACAAACAGTTCATGGCACAATAGGGGGCGTGGCATGTGGCAGTATTTCTCTAGCTCCATGGCAGAGCACGTACTGTATTGGTACCAAGGACAGCATTTGGTCCAATAGGACTTTATTTCCAATGCAGATAACTGGGAGAAAGGCACTTATTCTGATTAGGACCACTGGATTGGGCAAAGTGGTTAAAAACAAAAGACAAATTGGGAGAAATTGAGGCTCAGTTGTAAGCAAGCACAGTTTGTGACACTGTATGACATAATTGCTCACCACGGATCACACCTTTAAGGCATCTGTTTTAGGTTTCAGTTTTCTGGACATGCAGAACTTGAACCAGCAAGAGGGACCTTTATTCTCATCTTAAAACTAGTAGGTTTAAAACAAGCTAGCAAGCAAACTCTCATTTTATATTTACAGTGGCTTGGCTATATCTGTCAAGCACTGGCAACCTTTTGGATAGACTACTGTAGTGTGCTCTGTGTGATGCTACTCTTGAGGCTGGTTCGGAAAGCTACAGCGTGGTTGCTATCGTGCATTGGCTACCAGCCACATATAACAGCTGTGTTGAGGGAGCTGCCCAGGCTGCTACCAAGCCATTTTTAAGGCCTTACTATTAGTATATAAAGATCCTGGGACCAATGTACTTAAAAGACCACCTTATTCCCACAAGGCAGCTTCCTATGTTCTATGCTCTTAAGGAAATCAGCCCTGAGTGCTCACTGGAAGGACTGATCTTGAAGCTGAGGCTCCAATACTTTGGCCACCTTATGAGAAGAGAAGACTCCCTGGAAAAGACCCAGCTGTTGGGAAAGATGGAGGGCACAAGGAGAAGGGGACGACAGAGGACGAGATGGTTGGACAGTGTTCTTGAAGCTATCAGCATGAGTTTGACCAAACTGTGGGAGGCAGTGGAAGACAGGAGTGCCTGGCATGCTCTGGCCCATGGGGTGACAAAGAGTCGGACATGACTAAATGACTAAACAACAGCAACAACATAGAGTGCAATCTTCAAAGATTTGTTGTTGTAAAAAATGGAGGCTCTTTATTTCCTTTCACAGTTTTAGTTTTCAACAGGGTTAACTTGAATGTCAAAGCTCAGCCCTGGAAAATGAGAAGGAATTATAATGAAGCATGTCCCTGAACATGTACAAGGTGCCTCTTTTCACAATTACAAATTACCCTCAAACATTTTGTTCTTAAATGATTTGAGTCTGGAACCTCTCTTAGGACATTGTCACAGGCAAACTCTTGTAGGAGTCAATGGAAGTACCTTGGGAAAGGTCTTACCTTGACAGCCAGTGCTGTTGAATGAAAGTGATACAAATGGCTTTCTACAGTTACCTAGAAACCATGCTATAAATGTGACATTTAAGAATATGGCTGAAGTTTATTAGACTTGAACTGTATTGTGGGTAATTGCCCAGTAATATCCCTCCCTAAATTATATGAAGCCTTTGCTTTACTTAACAAGGGAACACAGGCTCCCCAATCACTAATATTATCATCATTCAAGATAATGAGCAACACAAACCATTCTATTACCAATCTAAAAGCAATAAATGTCAAAGTAAAGAACTATGCAATATTCTGTCCTGAAAGAACAAAGGACAAAAGTAATGATAATGCTTTTTATATTTGCAGTCTATTATATCGCGCATAACAAATGACCCTGTAATTGTCGACAGTGTTATTTTAACAGATTAGGGAAGGGTGGAGAAAGGAAGGTGTGGGAGATATGTGAATGACTGTCCCCATAAATGTTTAGTAGAGTTTTATTTTTATTTTTCATTTTGAAAATGAGTTAATGATTTTCAGACTTGTGTATTAGTGGAACTCTGGTGCATTCATAAATTTATTTTAAATTGTTATTTGATGCTGACTTAGGTATGGTTTCTACAAGCTATATAGTCATACACAGTTCCTAGAAGATGTACACACCTGCCATCATTTTTTACCAGTGATTGTCCTTATTTTATTGTATTTGTATTTGGAAATTTTGCATGCGTTTTATCTGTGTATCAATTTTGAGGGATGTTTTTTCCTTTAAAAAAGTTTGACTTCCTTGGCAATTGAGTATTTTTTTCACATTTTTGCACTTTCCCACTTGGGTAAAGTGCATATAAACAAAATGTGGAGGAGGGGGTATCTGCTTCCCTAGGTCCTTCTGGAAAGAATAACTCTTATTGGTGCTGTTGCCACCTAGAACCCATCTGCACTATATATTTAAAGTAGTATCACACCACTTTAAACAGTCATGGCTTCCCCCATAAAATAAAAAGCTGAAGATCATACATGAGAAGCAATAAAATAACACTTCTCAGTTCAATTGAAGCAAACTTTGGCGCATTTATTTGCAGTAGTACAGCAAATCTAGATCGAGCAGCAGATTGAATGCATGCTGAATCAGTCACACAGTAACATCATAATACTTCAGAATGTCCTTCCTATTTTAAGGTCTATTTTAAGGTTTAATATCCTGACAAATCCAAGCACTTCCAGTGTCACCTAGAAGGGTTACAGACCATTCTCTTTATTTGGAATGACTGCTGGTTCTGTCCAAACCACCAGCGCTCTCTCTCCATCTAAACTAAATTGCTAAATGGCCTTTTTCTTCCCTTTGTACCTTAGTGAGCCTTTGTTGAATTTGCTCCACTGCAAGTGGCAGGTGGGAGTTGATAATGTCCATTTCTCAAAGATAATGACTAAATCAGCTCTTTAGATTATAATTAATTGTAATTAAACAATATAGCTGCAGGCTGGTTAGTAAATACCAAATGTACCATCTGTGTGTGCAGCATTTACAGCTGTACGGGTCTCAGTTCTGCTCCATTTGCATTGCTAGCTGAATGCTATCATGTTAGACAGATACAAAGTTTGCAAGGGGACATTACTGTGTGTTTTTGCTGGATAAGAGATTGTGCAACTTTTTGGACTTCATGGTTTCTTAAGGGAGAAGGGGTATTGCAAAATATAACAAGATTAGGTGTTGCATGTATTCAAGTAATACTGGTATCCTGTGCATAGTTTGAAGTGCTCCTAGGAGAAGCAGTGAAAATTCAGGATTACCGCATCTTCTTACTTGGTGAGTTCTGGGATTCTTTGAGGAACTTATCCTTAAATTCCTAAATCAATGCATTATACAACAATAACTGTTCTCAGTCCCAATTAACAAGAGCATGTTAGATTGTCTAGTAGCCTGGAACGAAACACCTGAACCATCAAGAGTTTATACATACTTCCTTGGTCCATGTAGCATCTATAGCTCCTCTCCTTGCTCAGTCTTACTCTGTATAATTTGCCACAGCTTGCCTTTGCCCGTAGGCCTTCCTACCTGCACCTCTGCATGTGCAAGACAGTACACCCTGGATGTTGCTTCTAGTTTGTATACTATACTCAGCGGCGTAGCGTGGGGGGTGCAGGGGGGGCGGGCCGCACCGGGCGCAACATCTGGGGTTAGGGCAAATCCATGGGTTATGGGGCGCAAATCCACGGGTTAGGGGGCGCAAATCCACGGGTTAGGGGGCGCAAATTACTTGCCTTGCCCCGGGTGCTGACAACCCACGCTACGCCACTGACTATACTTTGCATCAGGCAACGTATGTTTCTTACCAAGTATTAAGATATAAGGAGCTTGTTTAGAGGTCAGAACTACCTGGTCTACCTGGCCCAGGGATGTTGTCAGCATTTCTCAGAACCCTTTCTCACCTGTCAGAGATATCCTTTAGGCAATGGTAGTTAATAGACAAGGATGGTAACTCGAACTTCTATTCTGCACCAACTGGACTCCTTTCTTGCCCTTTCTGTTTCTACACATACCTCAGCTGGTACAGCTTTTGTCAATCCTGCCAAAATCTGTTCTTCTGTAAACAATTAAAAGCCTGGTTCTCTTTAGCAGTTAGAAAATCTGTTGGTTTGTTCTAGCAGTTTGGTGGGATATTATGCTTAGGCAGCCATTTTAGTATGGTATCTTTTTTTTGCATCTGATGCTAGCCTGTACTTCAAGGAATCTGCTCCTTAAACCTAAACCTCCTCTGGGAAATTTTTATTTTTTAATGTTTGTATTAGCTTATTTGCAATACAACTACCAAACAACGTTTGGTTTAAAGAATAACCCACAACAAAGGGGTGTATACAGAGTATTCTCAATACATATATAGCATCATATACAAAAACTAAAATGTGACGTGTTAAGATTGTTGCAGACACCCACACCACAGGAAAGCCTGACTGGCTGGTGGGAGGGGGCAGGCATTGATTTGTTCACATAGACGATAAAAAGAAACGGACACTTTAAATATGTGTAGAATACCAGTCATTAATGACTTCTGCCCCTGACACTGGGTAGCCAAATATCCCAGGCATTTTGATGGTTTTTGCTGGACCGTCATGACAAAATTGAAAAAAAATTTTTCCTTCCAGTAGCACCTTAAAGACCAACTAAGTTAGTTCTTGGTATGAGCTTTCGTGTGCATGCACACTTCTTCAGATACACGAAAGCTCATACCAAGAACTAACTTAGTTGGTCTTTAAGGTGCTACTGGAAGGAAAAAATTTTTTTTGTTTTGACTATGGCAGACCAACACGGCTACCTATCTGTAACTATGACAAAATTGGTACAGGTTGACAGTAGCCCTAAACTTTACTTTTGATAGAGGTCTGAGATAATATCTTGTCCCTTTTCAATCTTAAACTATCATGATGTTATGAGATGTCAAAGATAACAGCATCAATCACTAAAGTATCATGAGACATGAATCCTGTATGTTATCTTCTGACTGGCAACAAATTGGCTATAAACCTTCTGTAAAAGCAAGTATGGATTTCGTAAAGGAGAGCAGCATCCTGATCAGATATCGAAAGGTCATCTACCACAGCAGTCCAGAATGGAAAACAACAGAGGTCTTCTTTAAGTGTCTCTGATATCCATTTCACTTGTTTCAGTATTAGGTTTTTTAACAAGCAATTGTGATCCTTCTAATTTTTTATTTCTATATCTTGAACTATATTGAACGAGGAAGAATCATGCATATTAAATAAAAACAAAAACTTAGATAGACAATACTGAACAAGATAGACCAGAGACCTAGGAAGCTGCCACATAATGACTCAAACAATTGGTCCATCTTGCCCAGTCTTCATTGCACAACATAAGCAGTTCTCCAGAATCTTTGAACGTATAGGGAGATCCTTCCCAGAGGCAGAGCTTGAACCTCGGATGGTATAAATGCAAAGCATATACTTTATCACTGAGCTATGGCAGTGCTTTTTTCAGGAGGTACTCAAGGCTATGCAGTTGTTGTTAAAAAGTGTGACACTTACTGTAACAACTTCATGGTGAGTATCAGCACCTATTTTTCTAGGGAAAAAAAAGCTCTGGGTACAAGGACATTTCCTATGTGCCTCTTCACCCTCAGTTTTAGTCAGAAGATGTCCCCATGTAGCCTTCTAAAAATACTGAGAGGCAGACACAAAAGGAAGGAGGGTCGGGCAATCTCTGATCCCTTGTCATTCAAGCTCTGGACTCCAAGCATCTGAGCTTCCTCCCATGCAACTTACAGGGCCAGACCTACTTAGCTTAATCAGAACTGGACAATAGAATTGTAGAGTTGGTAGGGACCATGATGGTCATCTAGTGTAATGCAGGAATCTTTTGCCTAATGTGAAGCTCAATAGTCACTATATAGCTTTGTAAGTACTGGTACTTGAAATGTTCCACGATCTGGTATTTGGGAACAGGGGAGAGGAATCTGTATGAAAGCTATGCTTATGCATGCTTCATTAGAAACACTCGAACAATAATTTGATATAGCATTTAAGCAAATCTGTAGCATTATTTTGTACAGCATCAGAGCTCCGTAATGGCCCGCAGTTTGCAAGAACTGTCCTTGAAGGAACTCTTTGTACAGTGAATGTATTTTAGCCTAGTGGCACAGTATATGTTCTACAAATGACCTCAGATGGTCTTGGAGGATTATTTCCCCAAATTCAAGCTTCAGGCAAGGCACAGCCTTCAGTCCTGTAGTTACGTATATTAAAATAAATGGATTTTCTCCTTTCCCCTTGAAACCGTCAGGCAGTCCACGGTAAATAAATGGTATTGAATAAAATAAATCATTTATGAAAGATTTGGAATGCCATTCGTGAAATGACACATGCTACTCCTGCTGCACATCGTGAGCTCAGACTTTTCTATGTTTTTTCAGTGTCTATATGTTTTTGTATGTAACAAAAATTCAATTAATTTTTTAAGGCTTTTCTATGAATGATTTGTAACATGTGGTTTGTTAGGATATAGCCCACTTTTAATATACTTACTATTGCTTGTTTTTTTCCAGCTCTGGAGGCTAGGACCCAAACCAAAGCATTCAATTACAAGAAAGAAGATTCCAACAAAATATCTTCTGACAGTAAGAGCTGTTAGACAGTGGAACAGACGCCCATGAGAGTGGTGGATCTCCTTCCTTGAAGGTTTGTAAGCAGAAGTTGGATAGCCATATGTCATATTTGATCTAGTTGAGATTCCTGCATTGCAGGGGGTTGGACTAGATAACCCTTGGGGTTTCTTCCAACTCTACAATTCTATGATTGCTCTCTACCTTGTGGAGGGTGGAGAGTTGGTGATGGAGAGGAAGAACTAGGATGCCCACCCTTGCTCTTCTCCCTCACAACTCAGATTGAAACTTGAAAATGGATCTAGACACTCTTGATTGCATTTATCCTTGGAAGCAATTTGTGAGGTACATGCCTGTTGTTCCAATTTGAGGAAAACCTAGCTTTTTAGAGGAGACATTAGCATGGAGCCAAATTAAGGTTGTTGCATTCAGTTTCCATTGAATCATAGAGTTAGAGGAGACTTCAAATCTAATCTAGTCCTGTGCCCTGCAGATGCAGGAAATGGAGTACCACAGCATTGCTGATCCAGCCTCTGCTTATAAACCTCTAATGAAAGAGGCTCTACTAGTTTCCAATGCAGTTTGTCCCAGTGTTGAACACCTTGTACCATCAGGAAGGGTTCCTAATGCCTAACTTCAGTATCTAGAGTTTAGTGCAGAGCCTGTGTGGTGTAATGATCAGTGTCTTGGGCTTGTGGCTGGGACACCAGAGCTCAAACCCCTACACATCCAAGGGGACCCTGGACAAATTATCATCTCCCAGCCCACCTATACACAGCTTCTCTTGCCGGGCCTTTCAGAACAGTGGACATATTGTATGATAGCAAGCATGGATGCTGATTTAGCCCAGATGGTTCCAAGCTAAGGTTGGCTGGCAACTGACATAAATGGTTCAATTGGAGCAAAACAGACATTTGTGGTAGGGCAGTAGTTTGTGATATGTTCTAACTTCTAACTGCACGGAACAGTGAACCATTCAGCAGAGTTTAAGTTCCAGTGTGTAAAATTTATAGAGTGAAAAAAGTAGAAAAATGAGCTATGCTTACATTGGCTTGAAAGAAAGGTATTAAATAGTTCAGATGGAATCCATGTTAAGGAAGGAATTAATTCACATGAAAGGAAAACCTGAAGGCATCACCATTAGATCAATAAAAATGCCATGCTAAACACACCAATTTTGAAGTCAATACTACTGAACTTAGTGGGACTTCTGAGTAAATATTCTTAGGATGGTGTCATAAGTAATACTTCAAGCACTTAGTGGAAATTTTAATGCACCAAGGATGACCTTGTCCACTTCCTCATGAACCCATCTGTGCTTCAAGAAGCAGTGATCCACTGAACCACCTGGTGTGCCCTCACCTGTTGTCACCCCTGCTGTGGGACAAGGACAGGTGGGCAGAGGCAGTTGCTGGCCCTTTCCCACTTCACTGCCACTGCTGACCTGCCCTCTGGTCCACCCTGCCACCACAGAATGACAGTGATGGTGGGAGACATGGAGATGGCAATGGTGTAAAGGATAAGGATGAGCAGCAGCTATCATTGTGCTGGAGCCACAACTGTGGTGCACAAATGGCAAATAGCTGCTACTGTTCATTGTGTCCAGCAGTGAAGTTGGTAGCTGTGGTTGGTAGTGGGCTCTCAACCTGTGCATGGTCTCCAGAAAATCCCAAACTATGACCATGCTTCCAACCACTCATTCTAGGTCTCGATTCACTCGAATCTACCACAGTTGTACCTTGGAAGTTGAATGGAATCCATTCTGGAAGTCCGTTCAACTTCCAAAACGTTCAGAAACCAGCTTCTGATTGGCTGCAGGAAGCTCCTGCAGCCAATCAGAAGCCATGCCAGACATTTGGCTTCTGGAAATCATTTGAAAACTGAAACACTCACTTCCAGATTTTGATCGTTCGAGAGCCGATTTGTTTGGGAGCCAAGGCATTCGGGATCCAAGGTATGACTATATTGGTGTTTTGTGATTTGGTTCACCACATTCCAAAAGAGAATCCTTTGGGAATAAATGCTGTTCATTTTTTGTTGAAATTCATGGGACAACCTTTTGCAATGGTCAAGATATAATTTCTCCCAAGATATAACAAATTCCAGACAAGTGATGACTCAGAAAATACTGAAATGATGATGAAAATTTAAGTGATGACTCAAAATGCCATATTCAAGTTATTGATTTCCCCAAGACCCCCTAGATTATTAACATATAATATTATACAATATATGCATATATTTGGCAACTTTACTGCTGGAGACTACTGTTAAGGACGTCTCCATCCATTAACCTTCTCCTGTCCTAATCTTATAACAGAATTTTTTCAAGTTACTGAAAATTGGAAAGGAATGAAATGCTCCAACAACAGAAGTTGGCAGAATAAAGATACCATGTTATCTTAGAAAACCCAATGCTGGCAGAAGTTGTCGTCGAAGAAATAACCTTTCCCATGTTGTTATCTCTTCATCCCATAGACCAATGGATGTCTAACGGTACTGGTAGAATTTCATTTCCATATATATGTAATGTATTGATCCACAGAAAGAATCTTGTTCCAACCCTCTGAGCAAAATGTTAAGGTCATCTGTTTGCACATGCATAGCAGGAATATTGTAAACATTTTCCACACTAGTCCGTTGCAGTATCTCATTTGCTACAAAGATCAGGTTTCAAGCACTGCTCACAAAGGTTCAGGAAAGGCTTTATATGAATTATTAGATTGCTCCCGAAGTTGCCCAATATTCCTATATGTACAGGTTTGAGCTGGCAAAATCCAAAGAACATTCATATTCTATTATATAATTTTATTATCCCTCTTCACATAGACGGGGGCGGGGGACTCAAGTGTGTAGGTAGGTAGGTAAGAATTGTGCATGATGGGCTTCATCAACCAGACACTGCTTCTGACCCAACTAAAATCAATTCACTTGAAATGGGATGTTCTGCAATTAGACCATGGTGAGTGGAATTTGATATATCCTCCATCATTTCCTTCCCAGCTTCCATATGAAATATTTTGATGCACCGCAAAGAAAAAGAAAAAAACATGCTATGTAGCAGGTGGAGCCATGGGAAATATTTTATTTTTTTACTGGATCCTAGATTCTGGATTTGGATTCTCTGATCAATTTCTTTTCCAACTATGTGGCTGCCCTTTGAAGTCAACATCAGAGCTTTGTTCATTGATAGAAAGTCAGGGGAACAAAATGAGACGAGGAAACAACTTCCGAAGCTGTTGTTTTGAAAAAGCCACCTGTGGCCCTCTCCTCTATACGTATATCCAAATTAAACAGGGTGAATGGAAAGCTATATGGACTTGGTACGATGGATGGGTGAAACTGTCCATTTCAGTTTCTCTCATTTTCTCCTTCTCCAAATCTTAATCCAGTTCTTCACATTTCCACATCAGTTTGCATTTTTTATGTCCTCATGAATCTTCATCAGCATTTTAGTGGAAATTGCATCTAAAACACACAACTTTACCTGCAATTTTGCCTTATACACATTTTTACAAAGCCAAGCTGATCCAAATAACTCTATTGTGCTAGCCATTGGCCATGACAAACCTGAATCAAAAATAAATACAAGCAAAAGGGGTGTTGCGTCAACAATAATGGTCTCTGTTCAGATCTCTGCATCTCCCTTATAGTTTACTGCTATATTGATTTTCACAATGCCTATATTCCCTAGTATTTTTATTCCCCCTAATATAATGTGTGTGTTATTTTCACTAGATTTTAATGCACATTTTACCTTAGTATATTTTTGTACACATTTCTTGGCTGGAGAAGTGTGTTGCAAAATTCACAGGACTGTGAATTTCAAATGATGGCTGTTTTTCAGTTTGCATACGGTTTCAGAAAGTGTGAATTAGATAGATTCACTTTTGAATGCCAAAATAATTGAATTCCTCTCCCATCCCTACTTGGTACATGCAACAATTATGGGCTGATTGTTTAGTTGTTGCATCGCCTACCACAGTTAATGGCTGTGGCTGACCTCAAAGTCTCTTGCCAGTTATAAAACATGCTGCAGCATTTGTTTTCTTTTTGATTTTAGACTGATTGCCTTCTTTGAATGTCCCTAACTACAGTTCAGGTCATTTCCCCACCCTCCAGTCCTCTGTTGCTCATGTTTAATACATACTTTGCAGGATATGATTACAGAATACCAAAAAGAGCCTAAAGCAATACATTCCGTCACTCTGATCATATAGACTTATATCCCTCTTGCCCCCTCACAAGCTCTGTAGAAAGAAAACTGCCCAGGCTCTTGCAAAGATGCTGAAGAATCTTTTCAAATAATTATCTGCTGTCACAGGAGAATAAGAAAAGGGGAGGTGGAGAGGAAGAACTTGATTCCTGAATTTCAGAAGTAGGAACAAAAAAGACTGAAAGAGGCCTGTGCATTGTAAGCCCAGGGCTAAGATCATTCTAGTCACACAAAGGCAGGATTTCAGGAGGCAGGAAGTCAGATCCACAGAAGTTCTCTCTCAAAGCACTTTTTCCAGAATATGTGTCGTTACTATGGCACCAGTGAAAAACACAGGACAGACGCTGTCCTGCGGTCACTGTGTGCTAACTAATGAACATTTAGCAATTAAAAGTGACAGAAAGTGACCTCAGTCAAAAGCCCTGTGCTGCTCATTCCCAAGAAGCAGGCCTTTCCACAGCATAGCCATGCTTTTGCTAATGTCGAATGGCTTTTGTTTCCTTGCTCCTTTTTGTTCTTGACCAAAACCTAGTGCACACATGCCACATGCAGTTCTGAGGGGGTGAGCACATGCAAAATTTGCTACTTGTGACACATCAAATCAGCCTGATGTCTTGAATATTTGCTTGTAAACATCAAGTATTTGAATTATGCTCATGACAACGGGAATGGCATATATTCTGTATCAGTATTTTACTATGGACTACAGAAAGCACCTGCAACGTTGGCAGAACACACAAACAAACAAAAAACTGCATCAAGGAGCATTATTTTAGCTTCTGAGATCAGGGGCGTTCTGAAGGGGGCGGGGGGGGGGCGGTTTGCTCCAGGTGCCATTCCAAAGGGATGTGTGACAAAATGCCAACCCCCAATTGGCGGCACCCCCCGGGTTGCACAGCGCTTGCCGCGCACCCCCCCCGGGTGGCACACCATGCCCCCTGGGACGAGTGCCGTTCCGGGTACTGAAGCAGGTTGCTTTGCCTCTGTCTGAGCTACAGGAAGGACAAAGGGTCTGAAACTGAACTATGAAATGGTTCAGAATACATGGCGCTTACACTTCTCTCTTTTTTACTCAATAAAATCCTTGTGAGCCAAACTGTATTGCAGATTATTATGATTACTGGAATTCCTATTACAAAAATTTAATTAAAAGATTGGAACTGTAAATGCAAAGAGCATGTAAATGCAGTGTTCAGGAATGAGAGGAAGACTCTTCATGGGGCAAAGGTTCTGAAAGGAAAGGAAATTTTCCTGATTCTGTGTCATAAAGAGAAAGAGGAAAATCAACATCAGTTTGTGGCACAGATATAGATGTACTGTAGATATAACTTGTCAGGAAAATTTATCAGTCTTTTAGAACACATTTATCCTAATATGCACTTTATGCTTATTTTCATTGAAAAATGATTTCCTAATATAAAACCCTTCAGGTTTTTGGAGAATGCCGCCTGAAACCTATCTCTGGGGAAACAGAGAGTGGAATTCAAGCAAATAAATTATCTCTGAACATCCAGTACACAAGTGTTCTGACCAAACATTTAATCCACACTCGAAGTTCCAGCACAGAACAATTGTATGGCAGGTGATGTACAGAGCAAATAACTGCACTGCAACTGTATAGCAACCAGGTGCTGGAAACCTCAGGAGTGGACAGCATTCTTGTGCTTGGGTCCTGATTGTGAGTTTCCCACAGGCATTTAGGTGACCACTGTGAGAACAGGATGATGGACTAGATGGGCCATTGGCTTGGTCCAGCAGGGCTTTTTTAATATTCATATGTGTAATGGTTCTAGGGGTTGCTCGTGCGTAAACCGGCGCCACACCTGGCTGGCTTGCCTGAGTGAACCTTTTCTGTCCAGACAGCCACTCACCCGTGGCTGTCTCAATCGCTGGCAGAATCCATCAGTGGGCGTTTCTTGAACTTCTTCCAGCAAAGAAGCTCTTTGACGCCTAGTCTCCACCTACTCTCCCTGCGCGGAAGCCTTCTGCGCAAGGAGGGTGTGGGCAGCGGAGGACCCTTACTCTCCCCGCTAGTCCCCGGCAAGGAGTCATGGGACCGCCTCGCCGATTCCCCCATCTGCCCCCCTTCTCCACTGGTGCTACGCTGACTCCCTTCCCCAGATGATGGGCTGCCTCTCCCCATCCCAGGGCGCTCTCTGTAGTCCCTCTGGAGCCCGCTCTCTCCCTCCGGCCCTGATGGCAGTTCCCTGACAATATGTTATGTTGGCAAATCTCCTGTGTCTTTTCAGAGAGTGGTAGTGTCCATACACCCTGCTCAAATAATCTCATTGGTTTTAATGACAGTCACCCAGAGGAAGTAGTGTCTGTGTATGAGAATTTCTCCTGAAATGTAGTAGCTTGAATAAAGTCAGTTGGGGAACAAAGCATGAATAGCCTAGCCCTTTAGGATGCACAGTATGAGTTCTGCTAAACTAGCCAGTTTTGCTTTGAGAGAAGTGCAGGAGAAGGCATATTGATTATCCTTCGTGCCTGAGCAAACTATTCATAAATTCAGCCCAGGGAGATACTTTGTACTTCTAATACCAAGCTTGCATGGGGGCACTTATCTCTCTAAATCGGCATTCTGAAGCCACTAGTCAAATCGAGGAACTTAATTTTGCAGACAGCTGGAGAGAAATATTTTTGGACTTTTTACCTTCCCGCCCCACTTAGAAATTAACTTCTTTTCCCCTCCAACAAAAAGAGTTTGCTGAACAAAAGGCTAAATGTCTGCTAGCAGGAAAATGGTCTCTCGGTTCCCCCAAGAGGGTTCAATAAGAGAGAAAACTGCTGTAAGGCTAAGAGAGAGAGAGAGAGAGAGAGAGAGAGAGAGAGAGAGAGAGCGCCTGATTTCCTGTTTGTTTTCTCCAGCAGTGTGAATGGTTATGCTTTGTGTCTGGTTGAAAGGCTGAGCTCATGAATGCTCTGTCTCCCACAAAGCAGGGCTGAGTGCTCCTGCTGAAGCTGGCTAAGTCCTTCTTGTTTTGAAAGATGCTCAGAACCCCCAAATGTTTGGTTTCACAACAACAGCTGTTTCCCCAGTCTTGGCCTTACCCCAAACTCCATCCCCACTGCTGATGCAGGACACTGGCATGCCTTCTGCTGCCAATGCCCATAGTGCAAGTACCCACCTGCATATTTGGCTAATAATAATAATAATAATAATAATAATAATAATACCCCACCTAACTGGCTAGGTTGCACCAGCCACTCTGGGCAACTTCCAACACATATAAAAACATAATAAAACATAAAACATAAAAAAACGTCCTGATACAGTGCTGCACATAGGCCTTCTCCATGTGAAAGGGACCCTTATTGGGCCATAGAGCCGTGGTGGTCATGGCCAATGAGGGGACTGGTGGAAGTGATGTGACTAACTCACATGACCTCCTTCACAGTTGTTGTTTTTTTCAAAGTGGAGAGGGTCATGCGATCCTCTCTAAGAAGAACTACCTAGATTTTGCAGGTAGTACATTGCCACAAAACCCAAAAGAAAGAAAAAAGTCCTTGCTATTTAAAACGCAAAGCTTGATCACAGGTTTTATTCCCCCCCCCCAAAAAAACCCATTAAAAATTTAAAGACTAGAGAGACATAGTTAAGCAGCTGGGAGGAAGACTGTAACAATTCTAACATGATGTCAAAAAAGACAAGGATGTATTGAAGGGCTAAAGCTTTGGGAATTGCAAAGTATTTCTCACTGTGGTTGTGTCCCACTTGTGCATGTCCTATTGGTTAGATTGCCAAGCCAATATTCTGAATTCATTTGCAGAGCACTTCTTTTATCTACATTGCACTGACAATTAAATAACATTCTAGCTCAGAAAGATGTGCCAGTTTTCTGAAAGCATTGGTATGTAGCAATCTGTGTTTGGGTGGCAGCCAGAGCAGTGCCTATAAAGCACATCAACATCACAAATAAACACCTTGATGAGCATTTCTCTGTTTCTGTTTGTTGGAGGGATTTTAGTTGACAGTGTTAACATAAAAAGACAACTGTAGCATAGTCTAATGTATCTTCACATCAGGAAAATTAAGGTATAGGGGTTTTTTTAATCAAAAAGTAAAGAAGATAATCCTTTTGGAAATAATGTACATTTGCAGCATAAAAGGGAACAAGACAGTCTCTGCATGTACATGTGCACAGCAGAACCTCCAAAGAATTTTATTTATGGTCACTGATTTTCCGTCTGTCTTACCCATCTTTCATATTAATTTAAACACAAATCTCAGTTTATGATGTCCTTTAAGGAATACCAATGAAACAACTGATTCATTATTGCACTGTAACCATGCTACTTGTGTAGGGAGAGCAGATAAATCTTACCAAACATGAAAAAAGAAACCTGCTTTGAAATAGGATTTCAAAGATAAAAAGGCATGTAAACTTTTTTGTTGTTACTTTTGCGGTGGTAGGGAAATATCCTCCCACCCCCACCCCTAACCCCCCAAAAATTCCCATTGGGGAAGAGGTGTAGCTCAATGGTAGAGCATCTGCTTTGCATGTAGAAGGTCTCAGTTTTAATTCCCAACATCTCCTGGTAGAGCTGTGAGTTCGTCCTCTGAAGTCTTGGAGAATGGCTTCCAGTCACTGTAGACAATACTGAGCCAGATAGGTCAATGCTCTGATTCAGTAGAAGGCAGCTTCTTGTGTTCCTGTGTTCTTCAAGATTGATTTCATCTTAGTGGGAGGGTAAACTCTTGGAGCTATTATGCATGCATCATTTTCATACCATTAGGGCAGCCCTAATGATATAAAAATAAGACAAGAATGCCAGTGTTCCTAGCTAAAATCGTATTAAGTCCCATTGAACTATCTAACCTCAGCAGCAGCAGAAACAGAGTTCTGCTGAGTGGGATGTATCTTATGTTAAAGATGAAGCAGTCAAGGGTTTGCCCAAGTCTCTCTTTTTTCAGCCAGAACTTAGTTCCGACACCTCTCAGGTGGGTGCCATTGCCATTCCATGAGAACAAGGGATGTGTTCATGGTGAGTTCTGGCACTTCTTTTTCTAGATAAACAGCACTGGGTTTGCCACTGCTTTAAGTGGCAGTTTGGCTGCCCCCAGATTGCACTGTGTTGAAATCTGCACCGTGCAAGGCTAAGGAAGATTTAAACACTTCGCAGAGTTCTGAAAAACAGACCAGAGGCAACTGTACTTCATCCAGCAGAGCTTTAGTGCGACTGAAGGCAAATGAGCATAATGGTCACAAATCCAATATATTCAGGATTGGCACGGTCCATAAGAAATCCAGTTGCAGCAGACATATCATAAACTAACTTACAAGAACTTATAATAAGACTAAACCTTAACACTATATACGGAACAGAACACCATGGCTGGAACAAAGAGATAGAACGAGAAAGTGAGCGAAATCCAGGCTCCTCCTGGCCTGACTATTATAGTTAGCATGAGCTTGACAGAAAGGATAACAAAACCAGTTTAAACCAGCTGTACTCAGCTTCCCAGAAGGAATAACCCAAACATCAGAAACCTTCCGCCACATAGACAAGCTTCCAGAACCCTCTTGAACTAATCAGAATAGGAAAGATCTCTACACATCAGATCAATACTTTCTGCACTAAGAAATGCAAACGATACTACAAAAACGAGGGAAGTTCCTGAATGACAAGTCCCCCTGTTGTTCACAGAGACAAGGACAGAGAGCCCTGCAAGTGACATACATGATCCCAAACTTCTCATCAAATAATTGCCTTCTATATGGGCATGCCAAGCAGTTCTCATTTCAAGCACTGTGGCACACAGCGTGATAAAAGAAAACGCAAGTGGTGACTTGGGATCCATTTGGGCTGTCAAAATGCATAGCAAAGAGCAAGAGGTTCATGCTACAAAACATCAGTCACTGCAGAAGTAATAAGGATATCTAACTGACACAACATTTACAATGCAAGTTTAAACTTATGCGTCGGTGCAACTGGGATCTTTATAACAGCCATGTCATCCACATTCTCTAATACAGCTCATGCCAGGACTCTCAAGCCCACAATAGTTGGGAAATCTTAACTCAGGAAGGCTATGACCACCATCTAGATCATATTGGTTTTATGGGACTAGTCAGTGTTTTCTTTTTCTTCTAAAAAAATGTTTAGGGGTGCTCTCATTTTGACTCAAGAAAGTCACCATTTTATAGTTCAAATTGGGAAAAATAAATACAGTAAATGGACAAAAGTACAAAGATTCACAAAATGTTTAGGGGTATGCCTACTCCTGCGTCCCCCCCAGGAAAAAATCCACGGAGGCTAGTGATATACTCTTGCATACTGAGAAATGCTCTATCAGCTCTGAAGTCATGAGGACACTGGAGGTGTACAGCTTGCACATAGCCTTCTGCTAACAATCTCATTGCCAGGGGCACCCACACATCTTTTGGGGCCTTTTGGGCAGCATCTTTGAAATTGCATATTTATTGCATAATGAATATATGAGTTACTGAGACTCCCCGGTGGCAGAATGTTGTTGCACACATATCTAACATATAGGCTTCCCGCAGGCATCTGCTTGGCCACAGTGAGAACAGGATGCTGAAATATGTAGATGGACTATTGGGCTGGTTCAGCAGGCTCTTCTTAAATAACACATACTACTACTACTACTACTACTACTAATAATAATAATAATAATAATAAATAATTTTATTATTTATACTCAACCCATCTGGGCGGCTCCCAACAGAATATTAAAAACACAATAAAACATCAAAACTTCTCTAAACAGGGCTGCCTTCAGATGTCTTCTAAAAGTCAGATAGTTGTTTATTTCCTTGATATCTGGTGGGAGGGCGTTCCACAGGGCAGGTGCCACTACCGAGAAGGCCCCCTGCCTGGTTCCCTGTAACTTTGCTTCTCACAGTGAGGAAACCACGAGAAGACCCCCAGAGGAGGACCTCAGTGCCTCAGCTGAGTGATGCAGGTGGAGACACTCGTTCAGGTATATTGGGCCGATCTAGCCTGTCTTTATGTATATTTCATTAAGTTGCACACACATGACTCAACCTGTTAATCCATGTGCAGAGCACTCTGAATATGTTCTGCTCTGTTCTTGCATTTTCCCTGTTGAGAACTGAAGACACGATGCGCAATTTCTAACTAGGGTGTAGATATGGAGGGTAAAATAGTAGGACTTAATCCATGGGTGATTCTTAAATTCTACAGCTCATATTGTTTAGAAGACAAATTCTAAAAAGTTCACTGCAGATGTGTACATATCATCAGTTTTGATGTGGACACACTGTGATATAGAAATGCTGTTGGACAACTATAGTTAAACAAAATGAGTGGAGTGTAAAGGGTTCAACAGTTTAAAAGGACACTTTTAAAGCTTTTCAAACACTTACATGTGTGAATGGGCCGTCATAGACCCAACACCACAGACAGAACCTTCATTTCGGCACAAATGCAGTACAGTTAGGATGCACAGTCATTTTAAATATGCATTTAAAAAGAAACGAATGAGCTCCATTTATTCCATTTTTCTTTTTGCAATGAAAACAAATGGAAAAGTGAAAATGAATGGAAAAAACACACAAGTGAAAACCCATTCATTTGTTTGTTTCAGTTGCTGTCCATTGGAGTCTCTGTTTCTGCACTGGAGACACACTCTGCAGCAGAGTGTACAGTTCACAAAACACTTGGCTTTAAAGTGTTCTGTGTACACTGTGTTCCAGACAGTGCCTCCAATGCAAAGCAATTGCAAAGGTCAGAACTCCACAAAACTGAAAGATTGGGAAAGCATTGAGTTGACATAGCAGTTACCCTGTGTCAGTGTACCTTTTGTTAATTACCTATAAAATGAGTAACCTTAGTCCTATTGATCTGCAAATTGGCAGGTCTGAATTTCATGCCCACAGAATGTAAAACATAGGAATTACAAGCAGGAGAATTCCATCTGAGTATCTGACTGAAAGTAATACAATTATAGGATGCACACCTTTCCAAACTGCCTATAAAATGGGGACTCTTTGATCATACAGTTTGAAAAACTGGGCATAACTGCTGTACTAGAGTTAGCTGATATTGAGACAAAACGCACACATGTATTGCAATAAAACCTAGCCAGACTTGGGCTGTAAAACCCAGCCACCTCTGTGCAGACCAATGCTTATAAAAACAGCACTGATTCTTTGTGAAAGAGACAGCAGTGTAACCTAGAATCAATTGACATAAAGGTGAGTGCTGGACTGGGATCTGTGCAAAACTCCCATGCTAGCATTCTTGTATAAATGAATGCTTTCCATAGGTATTAGTATCCATTTTTCTTTGCATCCCCTCTAGCAATATGTTGCTGATTTGATGTACTCTCAGTGAGGTCTAATGTCATTGGCACACCAGTTTAAACATAGCTTATTGTATCCTAGCAAAAGTGGTCCTGATTGGAGCTGGAACACCCATGAGGCACCATTAACAAGGTGACTTGAGTCAGATCTGAGTCTCTCTAAAGTCTTGGGTCACTCTGTGGACTTGGGTGTCCCCAAACGCAGCATTTTAAAAACAACCACTGCTGCCCGGGAGGACTCCCCTGAGTGAGTGCCTGAGGGCCCTGCTCTTGCCACTTACCATCTGGCCTGGGGTGGGGCCTGAAGCCTCACAAGGAATGCTTGCTGCTTGCTGCCTGCTGCCCAGGAAGACTCCCCTGAGTGAGTGCTTGAGGGCCCTGCTCTTGCCACTTACCATCTGGCCTGGGGCGGGGCCTGAAGCCTCACAAGGACTGCTTGCTGCTTGCTGCCGCTGCCCGGGAGGACTCCCCTGAGTGAGTGCCTGAAGGCCCTGCTCCTTCCTGCCACTTACCACCTGGCCCAGGGCGGGGCCTGACAGGCCTCACTAGGACAGTTGTTACTGCCGGAGGGGCACAGAGTGTTTTTAAAATGTTTTTTAAAATTTTCTTTTGGATTTTTTGTATGTGGGGGGTGGGGGTGGGGTGGATGTTTGGTTGGGCTTGGGGAATTATTTTTTTATTTTGATGTTTTTGTAATTTTTACATTTTTGTTTGTTTGTAATGTTTTATTGGTTTTGTTTGTTTGTTTAAGGTGTTATTTTGTTCTTAGGGGGAGGGGTCAGGGCTGCCGGGGAGTGGGCCCCAGCCCACAAAATGGCTGGGGCATGTTCCACAGGGGGGGATGCACTAGGACAACTGATCTCAGTGATCATGGGTAGGAGGAGGAGTTACGCTAAGACTAGACCATGTCATTACAGAAGGGGCAGGTTTAGTCGTTGTCTGAGGACTATTCCTGCCTCCGGGTCTGGTCCTGACTGGATGGATACTAGAATCAGCAAGGGATACCCACATGACCTGAAGGTGCTGCTGTGCAATGCCAGGTCAATGATTCATAAGACCACTGCCATCCATGACTTGATCATGGATGGAGGACTTGACCTGGCATGTGTAACAGAGACTTGGTTGGATGAAGCAGATGGGCCTGTCCTTGCCGCTGCTTGTCCACCAGGTTTCTCTTACGCACAGCAACCCAGGTCATGTGGGCGGGGAGGGGGGGTTGCAGTGATTTTTAGGAAGTCATTAGTTTGCACCAGGCGTCCTATTGGGAAGACTCAGTTTTCCGAGTGCATGTTCTGGAAGTTGGGCAATAGGGGCAGTACAGGATTCCTTTTGGTGTACCGACCTCCCCGCTGCACCAAGGATTCCCTGCCCGAGCTGCTTCAGGTCGTGGCGGATGTTCTCCTGGAGACACCTAGCTTGGTCGTCCTAGGGGATTTTAACATCCATGCCGACACGACCTTACATGGGGCTGTCCCTGAATAAGTCTGGCCCAACCCATAGCTGTGGACATGCCTTGGACCTGGTGTTTACCTCTATGGATGTTGGTGATCTGACACTAAGTAAAAGCGAAATGAAAGAAGTGCCATGGTCAGATCACTTCCTGGTGCAACTGGACTTCTCTGCGACCCATCCCCTCTGCAGGGAGGTGGGACCAATTTGGATGGTCCGCCCCCGCCACTTAATGGATCCAAATGGTTTCCAGAGAGTGGTAGGGGATGCTTTATCCCATATTGATGGCCTTTCAGCTGATTCCCTGGTGGCCCGCTGGAATGTGGAGTTAACCAGGGCTATTGACTGTTTGGCTCCGAAGCGCCCTCTCCGATTGCATGGAGCCCGAACAGCCCCGTGGTTTTCCACGGATCTGAGGGCAATGAAACAATCGTTGAGACGGCTAGAGCGCCGGTGGCGGATAACTCATTCCGAATCTGACCAGACACAGGTTAGAGCTCAACATCGAGCCTACCAAGTGGCGATAGCGACGGCGAAGAAGAATTTCTTCACCGCCTCTATTGCATCTGCAGAAAACAGCAGCAGGAGACTTTTTCAGGTGGTTCACAATTTAGCGGAACCACCTGCAACATCGGGGCCCAGTACGGGCCACATGTTCTCCTGCAATGATTTTGCAAAGTTTTTTGCAGATAAAATAGCTCAGTTTCGGGAAGAAGTAGACTCCACCGTGGGAGCAGGGCCGGGGCGGGAGAGTGCTAGAGTTCTGTCTAGTCAAGTTGAGTGGGATCAATTCCAATCTGTTACCTCCGAGGATGTGGACAGGCTGCTTGGACGAGTGAAACCAACCACCTGTCTCCTGGATCCTTGCCCATCCTGGTTTATAAAAGCTAGCCGGGAAGGACTGGGTGATGGGCTTCGTGGGGTGGTGAATGCTTCCCTCCGTGAGGGAGCCTTCCCAGACCCGCTGAAAGAGGCGGTTATTAAACCGCTTCTTAAAAAACCATCTTTAGATGCGGCCACGATGGCCAACTATCGCCCAGTCTCAAATCTTCCATTCTTGGGCAAGGTGATTGAGCGAGTGGTTGCCGAACAACTCCAGGCACGCCTGGAAGAAGCGGACCATTTGGATCCCTTCCAGTCGGGATTCAGGCCTCATCATGGGACTGAAACTGCCTTGGTCGCACTGGTTGATGATCTCCGGCGGGCTAGGGACAAAGGTGAGAGCTGTTTCCTACTTCTGCTGGATCTCTCAGCGGCGTTTGATACCATCGACCATAACATCCTTCTGGACCGTCTTGAGGGGCTGGGAGCTGGGGGCACTGTCATACAGTGGTTCCACTCCTTCCTCCTGGGCCGTGTTCAGAAAGTGGTGGGGGGGGATGAGTGTTCAGACCCGTGGGCTCTCACTTGTGGGGTGCCTCAAGGTTCTGTCCTCTCCCCCATGCTTTTCAACATTTACATGCAGCTGCTGGGAGAGATCATCAGGAGGTTTGGGCTGGGTGTTCATCAGTATGCGGATGATACCCAGGTCTACCTCTCTTTTAAATCAGAACCAGTGAAGGCGGTGAAGGTCCTGTGTGAGTGTCTGGAGGCGGTTGGAGGATGGATGGCGGCTAACAGATTGAGGTTGAATCCTGACAAGACAGAAGTACTGTTTTTTGGGGACAGGAGGCGGGCAGGTGTGGAGGATTCCCTGGTCCTGAATGGGGTAACTGTGCCCCTGAAGGACCAGTTGTGCAGCCTGGGAGTCATTTTGGGCTCACAGCTGTCCATGGAGGCACAGGTCAAATCTGTGTCCAGGGCAGCTGTTTACCAGCTCCATCTGGTACGTAGGCTGAGACCCTATCTGCCTGCGGACTGTCTCGCCAGAGTGGTGCATGCTCTGGTTATCTCCCGCTTGGACTACTGCAATGCACTCTACGTGGGGCTACCTTTGAAGGTGACTCGGAAACTACAACTAATCCAGAATGCGGCAGCTAGACTGGTGACTGGGGGCGGCCGCCGAGACCATATAACACCGGTCTTGAAAGACCTACATTGGCTCCCAGTACGTTTCCGAGCACAATTCAAAGTGTTGGTGCTGACCTTTAAAGCCCTAAACGGCCTCGGTCCAGTATACCTGAAGGAGCGTCTCCACCCCCATCATTCTGCCCAGACGCTGAGGTCCAGCGCCAAGGGCCTTCTAGCGGTTCCCTCATTGCGAGAAGCAAAGCTACAGGGAACCAGGCAGAGGGCCTTCTCGGTACTGGCGCCCGCCCTGTGGAATGCCCTTCCAGCAGATGTCAAAGCGATAAACAACTACCTGACATTCAGAAGACATCTTAAGGCAGCCCTGTTCAGGGAAGTTTTTAACGTGTGATATTTTACTGTATTTTTGGTTTCTATGGAAGCCGCCCAGAGTGGCTGGGGAGGCCCAGCCAGATGGGCGGGGTATAAATAATAAATTATTATTATTATTATTATTATTATTATTATTATTATTATTATTATTATTATATTTGCCTGCTTGTCTTTTTATCATTTGTTTGTATTGTCTTTATGGATCTTATTTTTTATTGAATTTGTATATATGGTTGTACACCACCTTGGCGTTTTATATTAGTGTGTGAAGCAGGCATATTTTTATAACAAATAATAATTAAAACAAAAACACTGCTGACAAGGGAAACACCCTGAGCTTCGATAGGGTAAAAAAAGGGTAAAGGACTCCTGGACGGTTAAGTCCAGTCAAGGGTAACTATGGAGTTGCGGCGCTCATCTCACTTTCAGGCCAAAGGAGCCGGTGTTTGTCCACAGACAGCTTTCCAGGTCATGTGGCTAACATGACTAAACCGCTTCTGGTGCAGCGGAACACCGTGACAGAAACCAGAGCACACGGAAATGCTGTTTACCTTCCCACCACAGCAGTATCTATTTATCTACTTGCACTGGCATGCTTTTGAACTGCTAGGTTGGCAGGAGCTGGGACAGAGCAATGGGACCTCACCCCGTTGTGGGCATTAGAACCGCTGACCTTCTGATCAGTAAGCCCAAGAGGCTCAGTGGTTTAGACCACAGTGCCACCCGCGTCCCACTGCTTGGGTAGGAGAGGGATATTGAAGAGGGAGGATCTTTCATTTTGGTAGACATGTTTAGATTCTAATCACAGTGAATTGTTTCCCATCGCACTCCAAAAACAATGAGCCAGGGGAGGGATATTTGCTTTTCATGTGGATCTAGGGTGTTTTCCTCACACCATCACTCCATTGCATATCAACAGAGAGAGAGAATAGGCTGTATCCTCCAAAATCCATTGTGGGGAGCAGAACAACCACCACCCTTGGAATAGCAGGGCCCTCGCTGATATGCGCATGTGTGTGACATTTCCCCCACCTTAGTCTTTCCTGGTGATCCATGGGTTTTCCCCCACCACAACCTCTTATGCTATAAAAGTCCATTATGATCTCTCTTTTCCCCCAAGTAATCTGTACCCCCAAGATTTGTGGTAGTAGGCAGAATTTCACCCCAAGCCAATGGCCCTTGGCTTCTTGCTCACGATGAGTGTGACATATTACCCAACTTGTTCATTCCTGGGATCTATGCTCTTTTTTCACCACCATACCTGGAACCCGTATGATTCCTATTGTAACCCCCCCCCCCCAAAAAAAAGTCTGCCCTTCAACAAGAAAAAATTAACTATCATTCTGCAATTTGCCAGGCTTTGTACTTTTAGAAGGTGTGGCTCTGCCTGTAAATTGCATCCAGTTCCGGCAGAAAATAAAATAGAACTTTTCAAAACAAACAAACAAACTTTAGTGATACCCTGTACAAAATCTCATAGATGCATCTCCTTACACTTTGACAGGCTTCATCCACTGTGAATGAGCTCCTGTACCTTCAAATTGCCACAAACCCTTCCCCTTTTTACACAAGTAGATGTGAAAAGCTACCAGTACAAGTTGAATCTTGGTGCACACCCCTATCATTTGCCTGTGTTATATTTCACAGCCTTTCTCCCATCTCAATCTCAGAAATAGACCTAGGCAATTAAGAACATTTAATTATCTGAAATGTTTTTGTTTTGCCTTGTTTCAAAATTAGAGACAGACCATAAGTTCTGTTCCAATAAGATCTTCATGTACAGTTTTGATAGCATTTTCAAATGTCTGGACACACTGCATCTGTTGTT
Source organism: Podarcis filfolensis (assembly GCF_964270895.1). Lineage (NCBI taxonomy): Eukaryota > Metazoa > Chordata > Lepidosauria > Squamata > Lacertidae > Podarcis > Podarcis filfolensis. Next base: position 65,838,070 of record NC_139607.1, on the reverse strand, counting down.
TACTGGATCACTTAACAGCAGTAAATATAAATTCAAAGCCTATCTGAAATAATTAACATGTGTTGAAGCTTAGCATTAAGCAGAAATGCCATTATACTTGTATAGCAGAGAAGGAGTAGCAGGGAAGCTAGAGTTTGCCAGTACCAATTTAACAACATTGTCATTGTACACCTTTCATTTTCTGTTTCTCCCTCTGCTGTTTTGTGAACTTTTCCTCTCCCCGTTGAAATGAACAAGGGAAGCTTCCCAGCTGAGGAAACCTGTGCATAGTTGCCAACTCCTAGGGGCCGAGGAATATTTGAGAGGCCCGCCCCCCAATGGGCATTGCCAATTAAATTGAGTTCATGCACCGTATCATGTGATTGATTATGTGGGGACGGGCTTTCCTCCCCTCCCAATATTTTATTCAAGTTGACACCCCTGGCTCTGTGCATATATTCCAGAGTAAGAGTACCTTGCAAACAGTCACCTTGCAAACCAAAATTAGAAAGCAGGTTTCCAGTCCTGGTTTGCAGGTGAGCACAAACCATACTATGGTTTGTCCCAAAACAGGAAAGGAATTGCTACACACAAGGAGGAGAATAGGAAGGATGTGAGCCCAAAGATCTTTGAAAACCTAGTCAAGTTTGGTGTTAGGTCTGAAACAGTCCACTAGGTACATTGAAAGATGCTATAGAAATGAGGACAGGAAAATTGGCTTCCAGGTGGAGAGATCAAAACTAGAAACAGAATTGTTGGAACCCAATACTAAGAATTTGTCAAGAATGTATAACTTGCTGTTGAAATGGAATACACAGGATGAGGTGGTTAAATCAGCTATGATTAAATGGGCACAAGACATTGGTCATGACATTATGTTTGCTGACTGGGAACAGTTATGGACCACCGGTATAAAGTTTACAGCATGTAATGCCTTAAGAGAGAACATTATGAAAATGATTTATAGGTGGTACATGACCCCAGTCAAGCTTGCAAAAATCTATCATATGCCCAATAATAAATGCTGGAAATGTAATGAAACTGAAGGTACTTTCTACCACCTTTGGTGGACGTGCCCAAGGATCAAGGTCTTCTGGGAAATGATCTATAATGAAATTAAGAAGGTACTTAAGTGTACCTTTCATAAGAAACCAGAGGCCTTTCTCCTGGGCATGGTGGGCCAATTGGTGTCAAGGAAAGATAGGACGTTTTTTATGTACGCTACAACAGCAGCAAGAGTTCTTTTAGCAAAGTATTGGAAGACACAAGAACTACCCACGCTGGAAGAGTGGCAGACGAAGGTGATAGACTATATGGGACTGGCTGAGATGACTGGCAGGATCCGTGACCAAGGGAAAGAGACGGTGGAAGAAGATTGGAAGAAATTTAAAGTTTATCTTAAGAACTGTTGTAAAATTAATGAGTGCTAAAATGTCATGGGTAATGTAAAACAGAATTGCAGTGACAAATAACTGGGTAAGAGAAAAAGGATTAAAGAAAGTGACTTATAAGTAATTGAAATTAGGGGTTGCTGGAAAAGTTTAAAACAGGGATGCAGAAAAGGGAGGTATGGGGAAGTCGTTGAAACAAGGTTTAAGAAAAAGAGGTTATGAAATTATACGTGTTTATATGTTTGTTTGTTTATGTGTTGTTAGTTGTATTGTGTCTTAATATATGTTGGAAAATCAATAAAAATTTATTTTTTAAAAAAAGAAAGATGCTATAGAAATGATTAATGCAAATGCAGGCATTGTGAGAAGAATGGAACCATTATTCAATGGTGCAGCTAGGCCCCATCTTTGGGGCTGAAGCACAGGGCTCCACTGCCCAGGAACATTCACCAAGACAAATGATGGGGACCATGGCAAACAGGCCACACATTGGCACCAAGTCAACATGGGAATGCCAGGACCACCAAGACTGATGCTAGTCACCATATTTTTTTTTATTTTTTTTAAAAAAACATTTTACAGCTGGAGTGGTGGCATGGAATGCACATGGTTGCAGATGGTCATTTTATTCTTTTTACTGCTATTTTATAATAAGGATGCTTATTCCCAAATAAAGGTGCATAGAACAAGGCCAGCAGAATCCATCTTATTCCTGTCATCATGATGGTGCAATGGTTTCAGTGAGTGTAAAATTTGAAACTGCACATACCCATTGTGCTTCTTTTTTTATCTGGGTTGGCAAATTGTGGTGTGGTGGTTCTTTTTGCTGCTCTAATGTATCAGCAGCATGGAAGCAGCTGCCAAAGATGGAATGGCATTTGTGGAGGTGGTGGGGAAAAGAGAAATGTTAACCATGTGTTTCACCAATGAAGTAGTACACATGACCATCTAAAGGGGAAAAGTTCCATAAGACCATTAAGTCCAGGGTCTAAAATTACCACACTGTGCTACTTCAGCTGTTACTGTGAAAGGGACAAGATTAAAATATATTGATACTCTCTGCAAAACATGTTAAAGTCTTCTGCCTCTTTTCTTAGATGGAAAATGCTATTAAGATGTTAAATGTAGCAGTGTTTCATTTTAATAGTTCATAAATGGAGCTTTTGCTTTTCTTCTTTTAATTGTTGTTTACTTGGCCTGTCTGTGAATCATGGACTCCTTTCATTTGCTACATGCTGAATTTTCTTTTTAACGATTTGTATTGTTTTGGGAAACAAAGAAACAATGAAATGGACATTTTAATCAATTAACTGTGACTTGATCAAAAAGACTCCCACAAACTCTCATTGTTGTTTATTTCATGTGGGTTTGAAATATGTCTGTGGTGTTCAGTTGGACTTTAGACATTTTAAAGGGAAACGTTTGCTTTGTAGGAAAAAAAATGAGATATACATTTTTTAAAAATCTCACAATGTTGGAGCTTATCAGATAACAGAGCAGGGAAAAAACTACTTCACATAACACATCACTAATTTGTGCAACTCACTTCAAAAACTATTAGATATATGTATGGGGGATAATTCAGCTATGATGACAAACTTCTGTGTTTAAAAGTAGCAACCCTTTGGATACCAGTTGCTAGAGGGCAAAGGAGTAATGATGAATTTATGTTATGCTCATAGACATCCCAGAGACATCTGGGAGAGGCAGATTATAATTATTATTGAGTGAGGCCACCACAAAAAACAGGATGTTGGAGTAGATAGACTTTTGATGTGATCCAGCAGAGTTCTTCTCCTGTTGGTCTGGATGCTCATAATTCTATGTTAACTCTTCAGAAGGGTGGCAGGATACAAATACAATATGTAATTCACCTTATTCAATTAAAAGGTAGGGAAACCCAAAGACCTACTGTTTTTGTAACATACAGCATCTACACATCCTATTTCTAACATAAATGGCACCCACTGCTCCAAGTCACTAATTTTATTCACTTCAAAGGAAAGCAAGTCCACTAATGATACCATTAACATTTAACCTATTGTATTTCCTGAAAACAAACAGTAAGTGGATACATATAATTTTCTAAAATATAAAATTCTCCAGAAGCTATTGTAAGGAAGAGAAAGAGAATAAAACCTATCCATTCTATTAATTAAACATTCAAAGAAACTCAGGTTGCTATATAATCTTATACAAATCACAAGTGTCTATCCATGTGTTTAATTGCCATGCTTTCCTCCTTTTTTTCCGGAGCACTTTTTCTCCTGACCTTTTCATACTGCTTCTGCGTTCCATGTAATTTTGATTAAGAAATGTTTAATTGCTAAAATAATAACTGCTGCTTTTTAATCGTTTGCAAGTCAACTCTTGTTTCTCTGTTGTAATTCCCAGTGAATGCAGGAAGGTTTTCTTTAAGGTGGCATGGATCCTGTTCAGGCTTATGGAAGAATTTCCTTGTAATCATGGGTCATACTTGATTTCAATATCAGTGCCATCCCAGGACCTGGCAAAGCAGCACCACAGTCTCACAGCATTAGAAAATACTCCCCACACCAGGTTTCATGAAGCATTTCATGAAGATTTTATAGTAGTCAGCACTACAGAAGTCAACCTTATCTTTCTGTTGCATTAATTTTAATCTACAGGAGTGATTGTCATGTCGTGGGTTATCAGGCTGTCACTGGAATAGTAGCAGCAATGAATGAGAACCAATTGTGATAGCCAGGTTGCACAATGGAAATCGGGTTGTACAATGGGGTTTCTGGTCTCTCTCTTCCCTCTACAGCTGTACCTGTGTGCCCCCAAAATAGGGCCCACAAAGGCTACAGGTAAGGAAAAAATGGGGGGGGGAGCCTCACTACATGGGCAGGTGCCTCTTGCACTATTATTATTATTTATTTATTTATTTATTTATTTATTTATTTATTTATTTATTTATTTATTTATTAAACTTGTACACCACCCTATACCCAGAGGTCTGAGGGCAGTTCACAACAAGACCACAACATATAAAATCAAACCAAAAGCAATAACCCAATAAACTCCCCTCCCAAAAATCCACATTCTAAAAGGATGTCAATAAGATCAACCAAAGGCCTGGTCAAAAGGAATATTTTTGCCTGATGCCTAAAGGTGTATAATGAAGGCGCCATTCGAACTTCCCTGGGGAGAGCATTCCATAGATGGTGAGCTACTGCAGAGAAGGCCTGTTCTCGTGTTGCCACCCTCTGAACCTCTCGAGGAGGAGGCACACAAAGGAGGGCCTCAGAAGGTGATCTCAGGGACCAGGTAGGTTCACATACGGGAAGAGGCAGTCCTTGAGGTAATGTGGTCCTAAGCCGTTTAAGGCTTTGTAGGTCAAAACCCTTGAATTGGGCATGAAAACTAATTGGTAGCCAGTGCAATTGGACAAGGATCAGTGTGCTCCTGTCTACATTTGATCTCACCCAGTGCTTTAAAATGCAAAAACTGCGTACACAGGAATGCATTCTCTCACATGACAGCTAATGGCTTCCACTGTCTGCAGTGGTTTTTGCTTGTGTGCAGATTAAAGTGTAGAAAAATTTTCCATGGTTTCAGCTGAAGTAGTAAGAGGAAAATTAGGGCTTCTGATTTGCAGAAGAAAGAAGCTAAATGATATTCTACTTATAGAACAGCCATTCTGTTTTAGTTAATATAAAACATCTGAACACTCTGCCAGCTCTGCCGGCTTTTCTGTTTGCAAAGAGGTTGTTGTTTATGCAAAGGAGCATTTAAAGCTGGATTCCCCCCACCTGCAGGCTGAAGTGGTGCAGATCTTTCTAACACCTCATTGGCCTACAAGCATCGATCAGTCCTGATTGATGCTCTCATTACAGGAAAAACACATGATCTTGTGAGTGAAAGATGAAAAGGCTGCTGAACCGTTTTAGAGATGGACCTCCTCAACCATGGAAAAACATGGGTGAGAGGAAGCAGCGCTGCACTCTCCCCCTAACATAGTAGCAGGAACATTAAGTGTTGGGAAGGAAATAATATCACACAGGGGGAAATGCATTTTGCCTTTGACTAATGTAATTATGTGATCCCTTGAGAAATGATTAGCATCCCTTAATTTATATCTTAGAAACACATTTTCATAATGTGTTGCTGTTGCATTGTATTTAGTGCATCCAGTTTATCTCTCGAGGATGGCACACATTCTGCTTGCCTGCCGATGAGTTAATAGAAAATTGATTATGTACTGGGAAGGCACTGGGCTGATGATGTCCAAAATAGCATTACTTTAATGGTATGTGCTTCAAAGTGAGAGCTAAATTAGTATTATATGTTCCCCAAAGTTAACCTTTGCATCAGAGTTTACAGAAAATAACAGTCAAGCATCCCTCCCACCCCCTGCCAGCGGTTGTAATAGTGGGTTTGTTGTCTTACAACAATGGGTCCCTAATGTTATGCTGTGTGAGGAGAAGAGGATGCTCTTTCTTCTGTTTCTGAGAGCCAGTGTGGTGTAGTGGTTAAGAACAATAGACTCGTAATCTGGTGAACCGGGTTCGCGTCTCTGCTCCTCCACATGCACACTTCTTTGAAGTCTCTCAGCCCCACTCACCTCACAGAGTGTTTGTTATGGGGGAGGAAGGGAAAGGAGAATGATAGTCTCTTTGAGACTCCTTCAAGTAGTGATAAAGCGGGATATCAAATCCAAACTCCTCTTTTTCTTCTTCTTCTTCTTCTTCTTCTTCTTCTTCTTCTTCTTCTTCTTCTTCTTCTGTTTATGCACTCCTTCCCCGCCACCTAGTCTGAAAATGGCCTGCCACATCCTGCCATGTGAACCATGGCAGAAAGTTGAAACCACAAAGGAAAATCGTAGTGCATATAAACATAAGATGAAGAAACAGCCAATATCCTTGCACTGCTGCTGTGCAGATGATACTCACTTTGTTGCCGAGATGGTATAATGCTCAAGTAGACAATACTGAGCTAGGTGAACAAATAAGTTGACCTCATAGAGTAGTTTCTTATGTTCCTAATAGCGCATTGACAAGCTTGTTTTCTGTGTGCAGGGGATTTTATCCATGGCGGGGTATTTGAATCTGTAGTCAGAAATGGAACACTCCAGGAAAAGCATTACTACTTGCTTATGCTTTGTAAACACTGCATTTAGAAGAGTAATCATAGAAATGTGTGAAAATGTCAAGTCTCATTTGCATGCAGCGTTTTTATGACTCTTCATACCCATCAGGCTAATGAGTGCACAAATGGCAACTGGGGGAGGGGGAATTTAGGGGGTGTATTTATTTATGTATTTATTTGCTTCTTGTCAAAGACTACAGATGCATCAGCTGAAATCTGCCATGCAAAAACCATGTGTGCACAGGGTGCTGAGATTCCAAAGACTGTTATCTATTAAGGAGGTAGAAGACTCATTATTATTAGCTGGAATTTGTAACTCACTCTTCTTTTCTAAATATATTAACATTAACAATATATGCCAGTCTGAGTAAACTATAACAACAATACCTCTAACAAACCATATAACAGTATAAGCAAAAAGCTATTACAGTATTATTATTATTATTATTATTATTATTATTATTATTATTTAAATATATAAAAACAAAAACAAATGTGAACATGGCAACAGTTCCAAATTCGAATCCAGCCATGACAAATGTAAATACAAGTGACAGGTTAGTTGTAAAACTGCCATTATATCTCCCATCAGAAACCTAAGCATAAGAAAAGTTAGTTCTCGTAAGTCCACAGAAGCAGAGAGAAAGGAATATGGAAGTCTTGGTTTTTTTTTTAATTTAAAATTTAATTTAATTTTAAAAAATGAAAAAAATGACCATCCTATACACATCTACTCAAAAGTAAGTCCCACTGAGTTTGATAGGGCTTATTCCCAAGTAAATGGTATAGGGTTACAGCCTCAGTCTTGTACAGCAGTGGGCAACCTCCAGCCCATCTGACTTTATCTTCCCCAATTGGCATGCAAAGCCCTTTGAGCCAAGTCACCCCACCAGTCTCACACCGGATATTATATATGGCATCAGGTGTGGGGCAGGTAAAGACACAGCTCCCTGCCAAAAGTGAGGTTTGCGAAGCCCTGTGTATTTCCTCCTGCACTTTGATTTCAAACTACATGGACAAGGGAGAGTGGGTCACCTGATGTTACTGTGATGCTAGGTGACTGACAGGTGGGTGGTCCCAGTTCTTCACCCCTGGTCTACTAGCTTCGGGGCATTCATGGAGTGGGGAGGGCAGGGTCACCAAACCACATGCAAAAGTGACTGAGCATCAGGGCTGGCCCTATTCTTTTCAGTGCCAGACTACACCATGTATAAACTGAAGATGTGCAAAGCATTTTACAACACAGGAAAAGCACTTCTGCATACTGGCGTCACATGTAACTTGGGGTCATAGCCACAGATTATTATTTTCCTACCACAATTCGGTAGCATTCCTAGGTCTCTCCAACCTCAGTACCCCTGGTTTTCTTCAGAGATTTATAGCACTCCCGTTTTCTTAAAAAGATTCACAATGATTTATTCTCCAAGTCAGTAACAGTGTCATCATTACTCAACCATCCAACTGTGCTGCATGTTACGTTAATAAATCATCAAACTCGAAAATCAATACCTCAATGAATTGCAGCAAATTAAAAGCGTTCCTATTCGATGGTTCCACCTGTATAGTTGGAGCTTTCGCTGTCTGAGTTCATAAAACTTCCACCGGCTAGTTAGGTCACCACCGTTCTAAACAGCTCTGAAGAATCAATGTCAGACAAATATTGTCAGTTGATTATTCCTCCCCCCCCCCACACACCCTGCATTAAACTGTCAGCATGTCTCCAGTATATGACTGTGATACTTGCTTCCTCTGTGGTGTCTTCAATCACTTTCTTTTATTGCAGGATATCCACCCAAGCCCCCCCCCCAAGACCCATCTCTCCATTTTCTTGTGGTTCAAGGGACATCCCAGTCCTATTTTAAATCTCCTTTTCAGTTTAAGATATATATGTAAAACAAGCATTTCAATACCCCAACCACCCCATAATTCATTCTGATTGTTGCCTCTGCCCTCCAAAGGCAACGGAACTAAACTACTTGTAGAATATTTTACGTGTGATTTGTGCCAGGGCAATTAAATTCCAAGGCTTGATTTACTGATGTCATTTTTTTGCTCACCCTGCATTCATCTGTTTAATTTAGCTAGATCAACACAGAGAAGTCTGAATTGATGAGACACCACTACAGAAGCTGGAATAAGTCTTGCCTGTGAAGGACAATTTTATCCAATGCACACACGCACACATATACACACATCAGTATGGAGAGAAGTAAATCTGCAGACAAGTCTACTGATGCCTAGTCTCTCATCCAGAGAAGAATGCCAAGTCTAGCATTAAGTCTAATGGCAGACAAATTACTGAAACTGGAGTGAAGATAACAGTAGATTACCTCTCTGAAATCACAATGGAATATTTTCTTTTGTTCCCTCCTTCTTAGCATCATAAGAGTTCAGTGGCAGAAACCATCAGAAGTTTTTATTGCTTAGTCATAGATCAGGCGATCTAAAGGTGTTAGGTAAAGAATTGTTAATTAGGTCTATCAATTATAATTTCCTGTATTTGGTTACATATGCCTTTCTGGTTATACAGTGCAGAGCATATGTTGTTGTTTAGTCGTTTAGTCGTGTCTGACTCTTTGTGACCCCAGGGACCAGAGCACGCCAGGCACTCCTGTCTTCCACTGCCTCCCGCAGTTTGGTCAAACTCATGTTCGTAGCTTCAAGAACACTGTCCACCCATCTCGTCCTCTGTCGTCCCCTTCTCCTTGTGCCATCAATCTTTCCCAACTTCAGGGTCTTTTCCAGGGAGTCTTCTCTTCTCATGAGGTGGCCAAAGTATTGGAGCCTCAGCTTCAGGATCTGTCCTTCCAGTGAGCACTCAGGGCTGATTTCCTTCAGAATGGATAGCTTTGATCTTCTTGCAGTCCATGGGACTCTCAAGAGTCTCCTTCAGCACCATAATTCAAAAGCATCAATTCTTTGGTGATTAGCCTTCTTTATGGTCCAGCTCTCACTTCCATACATCACTACTGGAAAAACCATAGCTTTAACTGTACGGACCTTTGTTGGCAAGGTGATGTCTCTGCATTTTTTTGTTTAAAAAGTAAAAAGCAGAGCATATACAAGAGGCAATTAAGTTCCTTTTAGCAGTCATATTGATGATAAAAAGCAACCTTTCACAGATCATTCACTTAAATTCTAACGTTCAGGTGTCAGGTATGGACAGCACCTAGAAATGACTGGAATGCTAAGGTCACTGAGCAACATTTCTTAAATGTTGTAGGGATTTCCTTTTGAGTCGCACCTTGCTGGTGCAAATCAGCTGAGTGCTTTTGAATCCGTTTAATGAACACAGAGAGTTCGTTCCTTTTACATGTGACATTGGCATTCTGATCTTAACATTATATCCTGTCATATCTTATTGCTGTAATTTCTTAATACCGGAATAATATAATGCTTTGTGCTGTCCTTGATGTAGCTGTTAGATTCTACTATAAACACTTATGTGGTGGCTCTGCAAGTCATCAAATCAGAAAGTCAGACTGTTAAATAAGGCAGAGGTTCTTATTACTGTATTATTGATTTGTTTTGTATTTATATATTATTCATTCATTCATAGTTCATCTTTCCTTCAAGGTGCTTATGGGCACCACAGCTTAAGAAGGATATTAGCAAGTTGGAAGGAGACCAAGATGATAAGGGGTCTGGAAACCAAGCTTTATGAGGAGCAGTTGAGTGAGTTGGGTTTGTTTAGCCTGGAGAAGGGAAGACTGGGTGAAATGAGTCATATCCAAATATCTGAAGAGCTGTCACATGGAGGATGGAGCAAGCTTGTTTTCTGCTGTTCCAGAAGGCAGGGCCTGAACCAATGGATTCAAATACAAGAAAGGAGACTTAAACTAAACATTAAGAAGAACTTTCTGTCAATAAGAGCTGTTCAACAGTGGAACAGACTACCATGGAAGGTGGTGAGCTCTCTTTCATTGGAAGTGTTAGACGGTCATCTGTCAGGGGTTCTTTAGCTGAAATTCCTGCATTGCAAGGAGATGAGCTAGATGACTTTTGGTGTGCCTTCCAACTCTGCAGTCCTATGATTCTGTGCTCAAGGTGTCATACTTGCTTCCCATTTTATCCTCACAACAACCCTGCAAGGTAGGGCTGACTCAAGGTCACCCCTTGGGGATTTGAACTCCCAGGTCCTTGTTCAACTATTTAACCACTGCATATTATGCAAATATGAGGATCAAACATTTGTTTAATCACGTCAGCTCTGCCCACATACAATGCAGGAGAGTGGGAGACCTGGCTTTAACATCCAAGGTGGCATAAAAGTAAGGGGGCGAGAACCCTTACCCTTCCTTGCCTTATGTCTTTGCAGACCATTCTCCAATACTAGAAGTGAATCAGGTTGCAGAAAAGTTCCTGGGACAGTTGTTCACAGGAGAGAGTGGGAAGTGGTGGTGGGAGGAGAGTTCAGCTTCCCTTACTCACAACCCTCTTTTGATATTAGAACAAGACTCCTGCCAGAGATTAAAAGAATGGCTAGATCCAGTCATCTGACTCTGTTTGGAATTCTTGACCAGAAGAAAAGGAGCAAGAAGAGGATCCCAGGGTGGGGGAAACCAGACAAGCCCACCAAGGCACTGGGACCCTGGTAGATTTCCAAGAATGCCAAGTGCTGGCTCTGACTCTGACAATCAAACAAATGTGTCTCCCACCCACATGTC